>NW_028121876.1:0-38379 GCF_965194805.1 Balaenoptera borealis | reverse complement strand
GGTGTGAGTTGAAAACTTTTTGTAGATTAGATTGCATGAGTCTAATACTTCCTGAGGCTGAGCTTTTATCCATTTTCCTTTTTTTAAAAAGAGAGTGAGTAAAACTTACCTCTTCATACTATCTTCGTGAACATTTTGCCTGTTTTGAATTTTTTTATCCATTCCCTACCTCAGCACAATTTTGAGGGCAGGTGTCCTTTACAGCCCTGAGTCCTTGTGAATGGTAAGTGACCATTAGCTGGGGGTTAAAAGCTGCTCTTGCGGGAATCGGCCACAAGGCGGCAGCATTTCTCCTTTACCAAATCTGGTTACTAGGGCAACAGAGCCTTACTGGAAGTGGTGTTCTAGGTTGTAAATTAGAATGGAATGTGCGAGGAAAAAGCCCTTTAAGTTTATGTCTCCTTACTTCTTGTTGGTATTTTTAACTTAATTTTTATTTTTTCTCACAGCAAACTTGATTACAATGTTTTGTTTGTTCTAGGTGTGCAAGATGTGGTTCTTTCACACATATACATATATCTATTCTTCTTCGGATCCTTTTCCCATGTAGGTTATGACACAATGTTGAGTAGTCTTCTCTTGGTATTGCGTAGGTCTTTGGTGATTCTATATTTCACATGTGTTTGTATCTCTCTGTTAACCTCAATATGGTAATGTATCCAATCCTCACACCTGTCCATTTGGTGAACCATAAGTTTTTTAATGAATCTATGAAAGTGTTTCTCTGTGGAAATATCTTTGTTTGTATCATTTTTTAGGTAACACCTATATGTGATACGATAGGATATGTGTTTTTCGCTTTCTCACTTACTCCAAGTTGCGTGATTACTTCTAGACTCATCTGTGGTGCTGGAAATGGCATCGTTTCATTTTTTTCACTAGCTCATATTCCATCTGTACAGGTAGCAGTTCTTCTTTGTCCACCCATCTGTCGGTGGACTTTTTGGTTACTTCCATATCTTGGCTACTGTAATACTATGCAATGCAGATTTGCGTGCCTGTGTCCTTCCAATTCTGTCTTCTTAGTTTATAGGTCCAGGAATAGGTCTGCTGGAACATATGGTAGCTCAATGTTTACCTTTTACAGGCACCTCTATTCTGTTCTCCTTAGTGGCTCTTTCCAGGTTACGTCCCACTTAAAGTGGAGGGTATGTATTTCTTCCCAGCTCCTTCAGGATTTATTCTTTGTAGTTTTTGCTGATGGTTATTCTGAGTGGTGTGAGCTGATACCTCTTTGTGGTTGAATTTGCATGTGTCTCATAATGCGTTGAAATTGATCTTTAAGACATGTCCTTTTTATTTTTCCAGCTGTGATTAGAGCTTATTTCTTCAAAGTGTTTTCTTAAAGTATGTGTCACCATTTGAAATATTTTGGCCATTATCTCCCTCAAGACATTTTGAGGGCAGGTTTCATTTACAGCCCTGCAGTACTTGTTCATATGAAGTGACCATTAGCTCAGGCTTTAAACCTGCTTTTGCAGGTAACGGCCAGAGAGCGGCAGCCTTTCTACGTTCCCCTTGCTGGTACTAGGGAAACAGACCTACCGGCCAGTGGTGTTCTTCGGTTATAAGTTAGAGTGCCATGTGCCCGGATAAACCCACAAATGTTGATGTCTCCTTGCTTTTGTTTGTTTTTAAATTTCATTTATATTTATTATTAGAGTAATATTCCATTGTGTACGTGGACCACTTCTTCTTGGTGCATTCCTCGGTTGATGGACATTTTCATTGCTTCCAAGTGCTGGCTATGGTAAATCTTGCTGGCGTACAGGTTTGCCAGCCTGTGACTTTTTGATTCTCATTTTCTCAGGTGATAGGCCAAGCAGTGGTTGTGATTGATTGACTGGTAGCTCAATGTTTCCCTTTTCAAAGCACCTACACTGTGTTTTCATTAGTGGCTCTTTACATGCCCCCCCTTACAACCGAGGGTACGCATTTCTCCACACTCCCTTCACCGTTTATTTTTTGCAGCATTTTTCCTAATGGCCATTCTGACTGCTGTGAGCTGATAGGTTTTTGTAATATGGGTATGCCTGTCATTAAATTTTTTAAAATTCATCATATTCCTACATCGTTCTCTTTTCTCTTAAAAGAAAAAACCGTGAGTACAATGTAGCTCTTGAAATTGTCTTCTTCGAAGGTTGCCCTCTTTTGAATTTTTTGGTCGATTTTTGACCCCAGAAATTTTCTGGAGGGCAGGTGTCATTTACAGAACTGCAAGTTGGTGAAAATTTAGTGACCTTTCGCAGTGGGTTCAAACCTGCTGTTGTGGGAAACGGCCACAAGGAGGTAGCATTTCTCCATTCCCCAATCTGGGTACTAGGGCAGCAGAGCCTTTCTGGAAGTCATTGTCCTAGGTTGTAAATTAGAATGGAATTTGCCAGGAGAAATCCCCATAAGTTTATGTCTCATTACTTCTTCTTGGTTTTTAAAAGTTTTTTAATCTGGGTAAAGTTTAGAATATTGTTTATCCTAGGTGTACACAATCTGGTTCATTTGTACATTATGTATGTCTATTAATGTACAGATCCTCTTCCCATGTAAAATATTACAGTGTTCCGTCGACCTCCCTTGCTATATGTTCGGTCTTTTTGATACATGTACAAAATATGTATTTGTATATGTATAGTAACACTAATCTTCATTTCTCAATTTCCCCCCTCCTTTCCTTTCAGATGAGCATAGTTTGTTTTCTCAGCCTGTGAGGGTCTTTCTCTTTGGAAATACGTTCATCTGTGCCAGTTATTAGATAATGCCATAAGTGATAATATAGGATATAGGTGTTTTGCTTTCCGACCTACTTCATGTTTTGTGATTATCTCCAGGCTCATCTATGGTGCCTCAAAGAGCAGTGCTTCAATGTTTTCCATGGCTAATATTCCATGTGTACATGGACCACTTCTTCTTGGTGCATTCCTCTGTTGATGGACATTTTCGTTGCTTCCAAGTGTTGCCTATGGTAAATATTGCTGGAGTGCAGGATTGCCAGCCTGTGATTTTTGATTTTCCTTTTCTCAGGGGATAGACCCAGCAGTGGGTATGATTGATTGACTGGTATGGTAGCTCAACGTTTACCTTTTCAAGGCACCTCAATTGTGCTTTCATTAGTGGCTCTTACCACGTCCCCCTTAGAATCGAGGGTACGCATTTCTCCACAATCACGTCAGCATTTCTAGTTTGCAGCATTTTTGTTGATGGCCATTCTGACTGGTGTGAGCTGACAGGTTTTTGTAATTTGGGTTTACATGTCTGTAAAAATTCCTACAATTCATCATTTTTCCACGCCTTTTACTTTTCTGTTAAAAGAAAAAAGAAAGAAAGTGTGAGTGTAATATACCTCTTCAAATTTTCTTTTTGGAAGGTTGCACTCTAGAATTTTTTGGTCGATTTTCGACCTCAGTATTTTTTGGAGGGCCGGTGTCATTTACAGACCTGCAATTGGTGAATAATTAGTGACCTTTTGCAGTGGGTTCAAAGCTGCTGTTGTGGGAAACGGCCACAAGGATGCAGCATTTCTCGATTCCCAAATCTGGGTACTAGGGCAGCAGAGCCGTTCTGGAAGTTGTCTGCCTAGGTTTTCAATTTGGATGGAATGTGCCAGGAAAACCCCCCATAAGTTTATGTCTCATTACTCCTAGTTCGTTGTTTTAATTTTTTCAATTGGGGTAATGGTTAGAATGTTGCTTGTCCAAGGTGTACACACTCTGGTTCATCTACATATCATATATACCTATTTATGTAGAGATCCTCTTCCCGTGTAAATTATTACAGAGTGTTCCGTAATCCTTCCTTGCTATATGGTCGGTCTTTTTGATATATGTATATAATATGTATTTGTATACATATGGTAACGCTAATCTTCATGTATCCATTCCCCCCACCTTTCCTTTTAGATAAGCATAGTTTTTTTTTTTTTAATAAGTCTGTGATTGCCTTTCTCTGTGGAAATATGTTCATTTGTGTCAGTTATTAGATAACGCCTATAAGTGATATCATAGGTTATAGGACTTTTCCTTTCCGACTTACCTCATGTTCTGTGATTATCTCCAAGATCATCTATGGTGCCTCAAAGAGCAGTGTTTCATTGTTTTCCATGGCTAGTATTCATTGTGTACATGGACCACTTCTTCTTTATCCTTTCGTCTGTTGATGGACATTTTGGTTGCTTCACTGTCTTGTCTATTGTGAATAAGGCTGCAGTGCAGCTTTTGCAGCCCGGGTCTTCTTCATTCTGGTCTTCTCAGGTGAGAGGCCCTTTGGTGCGCCTGCTGGATTGAATGGTACCTCAATTTTTCTTTTCAACGCAGCTTCTTTCTGTTCTCGTTATTAGCGTTTAACCCTTTTACATCTCACCAGCAGCTAGAGGGTACACAGTTCTCTTAAACCTCTTCAGCATTTATTGTTTGTAGACTTTTTGCCAATGGTCAGTCGACTGGTGTGAGTTGAAAACTTTTTGTAGATTAGATTGCATGAGTCTAATACTTCCTGAGGCTGAGCTTTTATCCATTTTCCTTTTTTTAAAAAGAGAGTGAGTAAAACTTACCTCTTCATACTATCTTCGTGAACATTTTGCCTGTTTTGAATTTTTTTATCCATTCCCTACCTCAGCACAATTTTGAGGGCAGGTGTCCTTTACAGCCCTGAGTCCTTGTGAATGGTAAGTGACCATTAGCTGGGGGTTAAAAGCTGCTCTTGCGGGAATCGGCCACAAGGCGGCAGCATTTCTCCTTTACCAAATCTGGTTACTAGGGCAACAGAGCCTTACTGGAAGTGGTGTTCTAGGTTGTAAATTAGAATGGAATGTGCGAGGAAAAAGCCCTTTAAGTTTATGTCTCCTTACTTCTTGTTGGTATTTTTAACTTAATTTTTATTTTTTCTCACAGCAAACTTGATTACAATGTTTTGTTTGTTCTAGGTGTGCAAGATGTGGTTCTTTCACACATATACATATATCTATTCTTCTTCGGATCCTTTTCCCATGTAGGTTATGACACAATGTTGAGTAGTCTTCTCTTGGTATTGCGTAGGTCTTTGGTGATTCTATATTTCACATGTGTTTGTATCTCTCTGTTAACCTCAATATGGTAATGTATCCAATCCTCACACCTGTCCATTTGGTGAACCATAAGTTTTTTAATGAATCTATGAAAGTGTTTCTCTGTGGAAATATCTTTGTTTGTATCATTTTTTAGGTAACACCTATATGTGATACGATAGGATATGTGTTTTTCGCTTTCTCACTTACTCCAAGTTGCGTGATTACTTCTAGACTCATCTGTGGTGCTGGAAATGGCATCGTTTCATTTTTTTCACTAGCTCATATTCCATCTGTACAGGTAGCAGTTCTTCTTTGTCCACCCATCTGTCGGTGGACTTTTTGGTTACTTCCATATCTTGGCTACTGTAATACTATGCAATGCAGATTTGCGTGCCTGTGTCCTTCCAATTCTGTCTTCTTAGTTTATAGGTCCAGGAATAGGTCTGCTGGAACATATGGTAGCTCAATGTTTACCTTTTACAGGCACCTCTATTCTGTTCTCCTTAGTGGCTCTTTCCAGGTTACGTCCCACTTAAAGTGGAGGGTATGTATTTCTTCCCAGCTCCTTCAGGATTTATTCTTTGTAGTTTTTGCTGATGGTTATTCTGAGTGGTGTGAGCTGATACCTCTTTGTGGTTGAATTTGCATGTGTCTCATAATGCGTTGAAATTGATCTTTAAGACATGTCCTTTTTATTTTTCCAGCTGTGATTAGAGCTTATTTCTTCAAAGTGTTTTCTTAAAGTATGTGTCACCATTTGAAATATTTTGGCCATTATCTCCCTCAAGACATTTTGAGGGCAGGTTTCATTTACAGCCCTGCAGTACTTGTTCATATGAAGTGACCATTAGCTCAGGCTTTAAACCTGCTTTTGCAGGTAACGGCCAGAGAGCGGCAGCCTTTCTACGTTCCCCTTGCTGGTACTAGGGAAACAGACCTACCGGCCAGTGGTGTTCTTCGGTTATAAGTTAGAGTGCCATGTGCCCGGATAAACCCACAAATGTTGATGTCTCCTTGCTTTTGTTTGTTTTTAAATTTCATTTATATTTATTATTAGAGTAATATTCCATTGTGTACGTGGACCACTTCTTCTTGGTGCATTCCTCGGTTGATGGACATTTTCATTGCTTCCAAGTGCTGGCTATGGTAAATCTTGCTGGCGTACAGGTTTGCCAGCCTGTGACTTTTTGATTCTCATTTTCTCAGGTGATAGGCCAAGCAGTGGTTGTGATTGATTGACTGGTAGCTCAATGTTTCCCTTTTCAAAGCACCTACACTGTGTTTTCATTAGTGGCTCTTTACATGCCCCCCCTTACAACCGAGGGTACGCATTTCTCCACACTCCCTTCACCGTTTATTTTTTGCAGCATTTTTCCTAATGGCCATTCTGACTGCTGTGAGCTGATAGGTTTTTGTAATATGGGTATGCCTGTCATTAAATTTTTTAAAATTCATCATATTCCTACATCGTTCTCTTTTCTCTTAAAAGAAAAAACCGTGAGTACAATGTAGCTCTTGAAATTGTCTTCTTCGAAGGTTGCCCTCTTTTGAATTTTTTGGTCGATTTTTGACCCCAGAAATTTTCTGGAGGGCAGGTGTCATTTACAGAACTGCAAGTTGGTGAAAATTTAGTGACCTTTCGCAGTGGGTTCAAACCTGCTGTTGTGGGAAACGGCCACAAGGAGGTAGCATTTCTCCATTCCCCAATCTGGGTACTAGGGCAGCAGAGCCTTTCTGGAAGTCATTGTCCTAGGTTGTAAATTAGAATGGAATTTGCCAGGAGAAATCCCCATAAGTTTATGTCTCATTACTTCTTCTTGGTTTTTAAAAGTTTTTTAATCTGGGTAAAGTTTAGAATATTGTTTATCCTAGGTGTACACAATCTGGTTCATTTGTACATTATGTATGTCTATTAATGTACAGATCCTCTTCCCATGTAAAATATTACAGTGTTCCGTCGACCTCCCTTGCTATATGTTCGGTCTTTTTGATACATGTACAAAATATGTATTTGTATATGTATAGTACCACTAATCTTCATTTCTCAATTTCCCCCCTCCTTTCCTTTCAGATGAGCATAGTTTGTTTTCTCAGCCTGTGAGTGTCTTTCTCTTTGGAAATACGTTCATCTGTGCCAGTTATTAGATAATGCCATAAGTGATAATATAGGATATAGGTGTTTTGCTTTCCGACCTACTTCATGTTTTGTGATTATCTCCAGGCTCATCTATGGTGCCTCAAAGAGCAGTGCTTCAATGTTTTCCATGGCTAATATTCCATGTGTACATGGACCACTTCTTCTTGGTGCATTCCTCTGTTGATGGACATTTTCGTTGCTTCCAAGTGTTGCCTATGGTAAATATTGCTGGAGTGCAGGATTGCCAGCCTGTGATTTTTGATTTTCCTTTTCTCAGGGGATAGACCCAGCAGTGGGTATGATTGATTGACTGGTATGGTAGCTCAACGTTTACCTTTTCAAGGCACCTCAATTGTGCTTTCATTAGTGGCTCTTACCACGTCCCCCTTAGAATCGAGGGTACGCATTTCTCCACAATCACGTCAGCATTTCTAGTTTGCAGCATTTTTGTTGATGGCCATTCTGACTGGTGTGAGCTGACAGGTTTTTGTAATTTGGGTTTACATGTCTGTAAAAATTCCTACAATTCATCATTTTTCCACGCCTTTTACTTTTCCGTTAAAAGAAAAAAGAAAGAAAGTGTGAGTGTAATATACCTCTTCAAATTTTCTTTTTGGAAGGTTGCACTCTAGAATTTTTTGGTCGATTTTCGACCTCAGTATTTTTTGGAGGGCCGGTGTCATTTACAGACCTGCAATTGGTGAATAATTAGTGACCTTTTGCAGTGGGTTCAAAGCTGCTGTTGTGGGAAACGGCCACAAGGATGCAGCATTTCTCGATTCCCAAATCTGGGTACTAGGGCAGCAGAGCCGTTCTGGAAGTTGTCTGCCTAGGTTTTCAATTTGGATGGAATGTGCCAGGAAAACCCCCCATAAGTTTATGTCTCATTACTCCTAGTTCGTTGTTTTAATTTTTTCAATTCGGGTAATGGTTAGAATGTTGCTTGTCCAAGGTGTACACACTCTGGTTCATCTACATATCATATATACCTATTTATGTAGAGATCCTCTTCCCGTGTAAATTATTACAGAGTGTTCCGTAATCCTTCCTTGCTATATGGTCGGTCTTTTTGATATATGTATATAATATGTATTTGTATACATATGGTAACGCTAATCTTCATGTATCCATTCCCCCCACCTTTCCTTTTAGATAAGCATAGTTTTTTTTTTTAATAAGTCTGTGATTGCCTTTCTCTGTGGAAATATGTTCATTTGTGTCAGTTATTAGATAACGCCTATAAGTGATATCATAGGTTATAGGACTTTTCCTTTCCGACTTACCTCATGTTCTGTGATTATCTCCAAGATCATCTATGGTGCCTCAAAGAGCAGTGTTTCATTGTTTTCCATGGCTAGTATTCATTGTGTACATGGACCACTTCTTCTTTATCCTTTCGTCTGTTGATGGACATTTTGGTTGCTTCACTGTCTTGTCTATTGTGAATAAGGCTGCAGTGCAGCTTTTGCAGCCCGGGTCTTCTTCATTCTGGTCTTCTCAGGTGAGAGGCCCTTTGGTGCGCCTGCTGGATTGAATGGTACCTCCATTTTTCTTTTCAACGCAGCTTCTTTCTGTTCTCATTATTAGCGTTTAACCCTTTTACATCTCACCAGCAGCTAGAGGGTACACAGTTCTCTTAAACCTCTTCAGCATTTATTGTTTGTAGACTTTTTGCCAATGGTCAGTCGACTGGTGTGAGTTGAAAACTTTTTGTAGATTAGATTGCATGAGTCTAATACTTCCTGAGGCTGAGCTTTTATCCATTTTCCTTTTTTTAAAAAGAGAGTGAGTAAAACTTACCTCTTCATACTATCTTCGTGAACATTTTGCCTGTTTTGAATTTTTTTATCCATTCCCTACCTCAGCACAATTTTGAGGGCAGGTGTCCTTTACAGCCCTGAGTCCTTGTGAATGGTAAGTGACCATTAGCTGGGGGTTAAAAGCTGCTCTTGCGGGAATCGGCCACAAGGCGGCAGCATTTCTCCTTTACCAAATCTGGTTACTAGGGCAACAGAGCCTTACTGGAAGTGGTGTTCTAGGTTGTAAATTAGAATGGAATGTGCGAGGAAAAAGCCCTTTAAGTTTATGTCTCCTTACTTCTTGTTGGTATTTTTAACTTAATTTTTATTTTTTCTCACAGCAAACTTGATTACAATGTTTTGTTTGTTCTAGGTGTGCAAGATGTGGTTCTTTCACACATATACATATATCTATTCTTCTTCGGATCCTTTTCCCATGTAGGTTATGACACAATGTTGAGTAGTCTTCTCTTGGTATTGCGTAGGTCTTTGGTGATTCTATATTTCACATGTGTTTGTATCTCTCTGTTAACCTCAATATGGTAATGTATCCAATCCTCACACCTGTCCATTTGGTGAACCATAAGTTTTTTAATGAATCTATGAAAGTGTTTCTCTGTGGAAATATCTTTGTTTGTATCATTTTTTAGGTAACACCTATATGTGATACGATAGGATATGTGTTTTTCGCTTTCTCACTTACTCCAAGTTGCGTGATTACTTCTAGACTCATCTGTGGTGCTGGAAATGGCATCGTTTCATTTTTTTCACTAGCTCATATTCCATCTGTACAGGTAGCAGTTCTTCTTTGTCCACCCATCTGTCGGTGGACTTTTTGGTTACTTCCATATCTTGGCTACTGTAATACTATGCAATGCAGATTTGCGTGCCTGTGTCCTTCCAATTCTGTCTTCTTAGTTTATAGGTCCAGGAATAGGTCTGCTGGAACATATGGTAGCTCAATGTTTACCTTTTACAGGCACCTCTATTCTGTTCTCCTTAGTGGCTCTTTCCAGGTTACGTCCCACTTAAAGTGGAGGGTATGTATTTCTTCCCAGCTCCTTCAGGATTTATTCTTTGTAGTTTTTGCTGATGGTTATTCTGAGTGGTGTGAGCTGATACCTCTTTGTGGTTGAATTTGCATGTGTCTCATAATGCGTTGAAATTGATCTTTAAGACATGTCCTTTTTATTTTTCCAGCTGTGATTAGAGCTTATTTCTTCAAAGTGTTTTCTTAAAGTATGTGTCACCATTTGAAATATTTTGGCCATTATCTCCCTCAAGACATTTTGAGGGCAGGTTTCATTTACAGCCCTGCAGTACTTGTTCATATGAAGTGACCATTAGCTCAGGCTTTAAACCTGCTTTTGCAGGTAACGGCCAGAGAGCGGCAGCCTTTCTACGTTCCCCTTGCTGGTACTAGGGAAACAGACCTACTGGCCAGTGGTGTTCTTCGGTTATAAGTTAGAGTGCCATGTGCCCGGATAAACCCACAAATGTTGATGTCTCCTTGCTTTTGTTTGTTTTTAAATTTCATTTATATTTATTATTAGAGTAATATTCCATTGTGTACGTGGACCACTTCTTCTTGGTGCATTCCTCGGTTGATGGACATTTTCATTGCTTCCAAGTGCTGGCTATGGTAAATCTTGCTGGCGTACAGGTTTGCCAGCCTGTGACTTTTTGATTCTCATTTTCTCAGGTGATAGGCCAAGCAGTGGTTGTGATTGATTGACTGGTAGCTCAATGTTTCCCTTTTCAAAGCACCTACACTGTGTTTTCATTAGTGGCTCTTTACATGCCCCCCCTTACAACCGAGGGTACGCATTTCTCCACACTCCCTTCACCGTTTATTTTTTGCAGCATTTTTCCTAATGGCCATTCTGACTGCTGTGAGCTGATAGGTTTTTGTAATATGGGTATGCCTGTCATTAAATTTTTTAAAATTCATCATATTCCTACATCGTTCTCTTTTCTCTTAAAAGAAAAAACCGTGAGTACAATGTAGCTCTTGAAATTGTCTTCTTCGAAGGTTGCCCTCTTTTGAATTTTTTGGTCGATTTTTGACCCCAGAAATTTTCTGGAGGGCAGGTGTCATTTACAGAACTGCAAGTTGGTGAAAATTTAGTGACCTTTCGCAGTGGGTTCAAACCTGCTGTTGTGGGAAACGGCCACAAGGAGGTAGCATTTCTCCATTCCCCAATCTGGGTACTAGGGCAGCAGAGCCTTTCTGGAAGTCATTGTCCTAGGTTGTAAATTAGAATGGAATTTGCCAGGAGAAATCCCCATAAGTTTATGTCTCATTACTTCTTCTTGGTTTTTAAAAGTTTTTTAATCTGGGTAAAGTTTAGAATATTGTTTATCCTAGGTGTACACAATCTGGTTCATTTGTACATTATGTATGTCTATTAATGTACAGATCCTCTTCCCATGTAAAATATTACAGTGTTCCGTCGACCTCCCTTGCTATATGTTCGGACTTTTTGATACATGTACAAAATATGTATTTGTATATGTATAGTAACACTAATCTTCATTTCTCAATTTCCCCCCTCCTTTCCTTTCAGATGAGCATAGTTTGTTTTCTCAGCCTGTGAGGGTCTTTCTCTTTGGAAATACGTTCATCTGTGCCAGTTATTAGATAATGCCATAAGTGATAATATAGGATATAGGTGTTTTGCTTTCCGACCTACTTCATGTTTTGTGATTATCTCCAGGCTCATCTATGGTGCCTCAAAGAGCAGTGCTTCAATGTTTTCCATGGCTAATATTCCATGTGTACATGGACCACTTCTTCTTGGTGCATTCCTCTGTTGATGGACATTTTCGTTGCTTCCAAGTGTTGCCTATGGTAAATATTGCTGGAGTGCAGGATTGCCAGCCTGTGATTTTTGATTTTCCTTTTCTCAGGGGATAGACCCAGCAGTGGGTATGATTGATTGACTGGTATGGTAGCTCAACGTTTACCTTTTCAAGGCACCTCAATTGTGCTTTCATTAGTGGCTCTTACCACGTCCCCCTTAGAATCGAGGGTACGCATTTCTCCACAATCACGTCAGCATTTCTAGTTTGCAGCATTTTTGTTGATGGCCATTCTGACTGGTGTGAGCTGACAGGTTTTTGTAATTTGGGTTTACATGTCTGTAAAAATTCCTACAATTCATCATTTTTCCACGCCTTTTACTTTTCTGTTAAAAGAAAAAAGAAAGAAAGTGTGAGTGTAATATACCTCTTCAAATTTTCTTTTTGGAAGGTTGCACTCTAGAATTTTTTGGTCGATTTTCGACCTCAGTATTTTTTGGAGGGCCGGTGTCATTTACAGACCTGCAATTGGTGAATAATTAGTGACCTTTTGCAGTGGGTTCAAAGCTGCTGTTGTGGGAAACGGCCACAAGGATGCAGCATTTCTCGATTCCCAAATCTGGGTACTAGGGCAGCAGAGCCGTTCTGGAAGTTGTCTGCCTAGGTTTTCAATTTGGATGGAATGTGCCAGGAAAACCCCCCATAAGTTTATGTCTCATTACTCCTAGTTCGTTGTTTTAATTTTTTCAATTCGGGTAATGGTTAGAATGTTGCTTGTCCAAGGTGTACACACTCTGGTTCATCTACATATCATATATACCTATTTATGTAGAGATCCTCTTCCCGTGTAAATTATTACAGAGTGTTCCGTAATCCTTCCTTGCTATATGGTCGGTCTTTTTGATATATGTATATAATATGTATTTGTATACATATGGTAACGCTAATCTTCATGTATCCATTCCCCCCACCTTTCCTTTTAGATAAGCATAGTTTTTTTTTAATAAGTCTGTGATTGCCTTTCTCTGTGGAAATATGTTCATTTGTGTCAGTTATTAGATAACGCCTATAAGTGATATCATAGGTTATAGGACTTTTCCTTTCCGACTTACCTCATGTTCTGTGATTATCTCCAAGATCATCTATGGTGCCTCAAAGAGCAGTGTTTCATTGTTTTCCATGGCTAGTATTCATTGTGTACATGGACCACTTCTTCTTTATCCTTTCGTCTGTTGATGGACATTTTGGTTGCTTCACTGTCTTGTCTATTGTGAATAAGGCTGCAGTGCAGCTTTTGCAGCCCGGGTCTTCTTCATTCTGGTCTTCTCAGGTGAGAGGCCCTTTGGTGCGCCTGCTGGATTGAATGGTACCTCCATTTTTCTTTTCAACGCAGCTTCTTTCTGTTCTCATTATTAGCGTTTAACCCTTTTACATCTCACCAGCAGCTAGAGGGTACACAGTTCTCTTAAACCTCTTCAGCATTTATTGTTTGTAGACTTTTTGCCAATGGTCAGTCGACTGGTGTGAGTTGAAAACTTTTTGTAGATTAGATTGCATGAGTCTAATACTTCCTGAGGCTGAGCTTTTATCCATTTTCCTTTTTTTTTAAAAGAGAGTGAGTAAAACTTACCTCTTCATACTATCTTCGTGAACATTTTGCCTGTTTTGAATTTTTTTATCCATTCCCTACCTCAGCACAATTTTGAGGGCAGGTGTCCTTTACAGCCCTGAGTCCTTGTGAATGGTAAGTGACCATTAGCTGGGGGTTAAAAGCTGCTCTTGCGGGAATCGGCCACAAGGCGGCAGCATTTCTCCTTTACCAAATCTGGTTACTAGGGCAACAGAGCCTTACTGGAAGTGGTGTTCTAGGTTGTAAATTAGATTGGAATGTGCGAGGAAAAAGCCCTTTAAGTTTATGTCTCCTTACTTCTTGTTGGTATTTTTAACTTAATTTTTATTTTTTCTCACAGCAAACTTGATTACAATGTTTTGTTTGTTCTAGGTGTGCAAGATGTGGTTCTTTCACACATATACATATATCTATTCTTCTTCGGATCCTTTTCCCATGTAGGTTATGACACAATGTTGAGTAGTCTTCTCTTGGTATTGCGTAGGTCTTTGGTGATTCTATATTTCACATGTGTTTGTATCTCTCTGTTAACCTCAATATGGTAATGTATCCAATCCTCACACCTGTCCATTTGGTGAACCATAAGTTTTTTAATGAATCTATGAAAGTGTTTCTCTGTGGAAATATCTTTGTTTGTATCATTTTTTAGGTAACACCTATATGTGATACGATAGGATATGTGTTTTTCGCTTTCTCACTTACTCCAAGTTGCGTGATTACTTCTAGACTCATCTGTGGTGCTGGAAATGGCATCGTTTCATTTTTTTCACTAGCTCATATTCCATCTGTACAGGTAGCAGTTCTTCTTTGTCCACCCATCTGTCGGTGGACTTTTTGGTTACTTCCATATCTTGGCTACTGTAATACTATGCAATGCAGATTTGCGTGCCTGTGTCCTTCCAATTCTGTCTTCTTAGTTTATAGGTCCAGGAATAGGTCTGCTGGAACATATGGTAGCTCAATGTTTACCTTTTAAAGGCACCTCTATTCTGTTCTCCTTAGTGGCTCTTTCCAGGTTACGTCCCACTTAAAGTGGAGGGTATGTATTTCTTCCCAGCTCCTTCAGGATTTATTCTTTGTAGTTTTTGCTGATGGTTATTCTGAGTGGTGTGAGCTGATACCTCTTTGTGGTTGAATTTGCATGTGTCTCATAATGCGTTGAAATTGATCTTTAAGACATGTCCTTTTTATTTTTCCAGCTGTGATTAGAGCTTATTTCTTCAAAGTGTTTTCTTAAAGTATGTGTCACCATTTGAAATATTTTGGCCATTATCTCCCTCAAGACATTTTGAGGGCAGGTTTCATTTACAGCCCTGCAGTACTTGTTCATATGAAGTGACCATTAGCTCAGGCTTTAAACCTGCTTTTGCAGGTAACGGCCAGAGAGCGGCAGCCTTTCTACGTTCCCCTTGCTGGTACTAGGGAAACAGACCTACCGGCCAGTGGTGTTCTTCGGTTATAAGTTAGAGTGCCATGTGCCCGGATAAACCCACAAATGTTGATGTCTCCTTGCTTTTGTTTGTTTTTAAATTTCATTTATATTTATTATTAGAGTAATATTCCATTGTGTACGTGGACCACTTCTTCTTGGTGCATTCCTCGGTTGATGGACATTTTCATTGCTTCCAAGTGCTGGCTATGGTAAATCTTGCTGGCGTACAGGTTTGCCAGCCTGTGACTTTTTGATTCTCATTTTCTCAGGTGATAGGCCAAGCAGTGGTTGTGATTGATTGACTGGTAGCTCAATGTTTCCCTTTTCAAAGCACCTACACTGTGTTTTCATTAGTGGCTCTTTACATGCCCCCCCTTACAACCGAGGGTACGCATTTCTCCACACTCCCTTCACCGTTTATTTTTTGCAGCATTTTTCCTAATGGCCATTCTGACTGCTGTGAGCTGATAGGTTTTTGTAATATGGGTATGCCTGTCATTAAATTTTTTAAAATTCATCATATTCCTACATCGTTCTCTTTTCTCTTAAAAGAAAAAACCGTGAGTACAATGTAGCTCTTGAAATTGTCTTCTTCGAAGGTTGCCCTCTTTTGAATTTTTTGGTCGATTTTTGACCCCAGAAATTTTCTGGAGGGCAGGTGTCATTTACAGAACTGCAAGTTGGTGAAAATTTAGTGACCTTTCGCAGTGGGTTCAAACCTGCTGTTGTGGGAAACGGCCACAAGGAGGTAGCATTTCTCCATTCCCCAATCTGGGTACTAGGGCAGCAGAGCCTTTCTGGAAGTCATTGTCCTAGGTTGTAAATTAGAATGGAATTTGCCAGGAGAAATCCCCATAAGTTTATGTCTCATTACTTCTTCTTGGTTTTTAAAAGTTTTTTAATCTGGGTAAAGTTTAGAATATTGTTTATCCTAGGTGTACACAATCTGGTTCATTTGTACATTATGTATGTCTATTAATGTACAGATCCTCTTCCCATGTAAAATATTACAGTGTTCCGTCAACCTCCCTTGCTATATGTTCGGTCTTTTTGATACATGTACAAAATATGTATTTGTATATGTATAGTAACACTAATCTTCATTTCTCAATTTCCCCCCTCCTTTCCTTTCAGATGAGCATAGTTTGTTTTCTCAGCCTGTGAGTGTCTTTCTCTTTGGAAATACGTTCATCTGTGCCAGTTATTAGATAATGCCATAAGTGATAATATAGGATATAGGTGTTTTGCTTTCCGACCTACTTCATGTTTTGTGATTATCTCCAGGCTCATCTATGGTGCCTCAAAGAGCAGTGCTTCAATGTTTTCCATGGCTAATATTCCATGTGTACATGGACCACTTCTTCTTGGTGCATTCCTCTGTTGATGGACATTTTCGTTGCTTCCAAGTGTTGCCTATGGTAAATATTGCTGGAGTGCAGGATTGCCAGCCTGTGATTTTTGATTTTCCTTTTCTCAGGGGATAGACCCAGCAGTGGGTATGATTGATTGACTGGTATGGTAGCTCAACGTTTACCTTTTCAAGGCACCTCAATTGTGCTTTCATTAGTGGCTCTTACCACGTCCCCCTTAGAATCGAGGGTACGCATTTCTCCACAATCACGTCAGCATTTCTAGTTTGCAGCATTTTTGTTGATGGCCATTCTGACTGGTGTGAGCTGACAGGTTTTTGTAATTTGGGTTTACATGTCTGTAAAAATTCCTACAATTCATCATTTTTCCACGCCTTTTACTTTTCTGTTAAAAGAAAAAAGAAAGAAAGTGTGAGTGTAATATACCTCTTCAAATTTTCTTTTTGGAAGGTTGCACTCTAGAATTTTTTGGTCGATTTTCGACCTCAGTATTTTTTGGAGGGCCGGTGTCATTTACAGACCTGCAATTGGTGAATAATTAGTGACCTTTTGCAGTGGGTTCAAAGCTGCTGTTGTGGGAAACGGCCACAAGGATGCAGCATTTCTCGATTCCCAAATCTGGGTACTAGGGCAGCAGAGCCGTTCTGGAAGTTGTCTGCCTAGGTTTTCAATTTGGATGGAATGTGCCAGGAAAACCCCCCATAAGTTTATGTCTCATTACTCCTAGTTCGTTGTTTTAATTTTTTCAATTCGGGTAATGGTTAGAATGTTGCTTGTCCAAGGTGTACACACTCTGGTTCATCTACATATCATATATACCTATTTATGTAGAGATCCTCTTCCCGTGTAAATTATTACAGAGTGTTCCGTAATCCTTCCTTGCTATATGGTCGGTCTTTTTGATATATGTATATAATATGTATTTGTATACATATGGTAACGCTAATCTTCATGTATCCATTCCCCCCACCTTTCCTTTTAGATAAGCATAGTTTTTTTTTTTAATAAGTCTGTGATTGCCTTTCTCTGTGGAAATATGTTCATTTGTGTCAGTTATTAGATAACGCCTATAAGTGATATCATAGGTTATAGGACTTTTCCTTTCTGACTTACCTCATGTTCTGTGATTATCTCCAAGATCATCTATGGTGCCTCAAAGAGCAGTGTTTCATTGTTTTCCATGGCTAGTATTCATTGTGTACATGGACCACTTCTTCTTTATCCTTTCGTCTGTTGATGGACATTTTGGTTGCTTCACTGTCTTGTCTATTGTGAATAAGGCTGCAGTGCAGCTTTTGCAGCCCGGGTCTTCTTCATTCTGGTCTTCTCAGGTGAGAGGCCCTTTGGTGCGCCTGCTGGATTGAATGGTACCTCAATTTTTCTTTTCAACGCAGCTTCTTTCTGTTCTCATTATTAGCGTTTAACCCTTTTACATCTCACCAGCAGCTAGAGGGTACACAGTTCTCTTAAACCTCTTCAGCATTTATTGTTTGTAGACTTTTTGCCAATGGTCAGTCGACTGGTGTGAGTTGAAAACTTTTTGTAGATTAGATTGCATGAGTCTAATACTTCCTGAGGCTGAGCTTTTATCCATTTTCCTTTTTTTAAAAAGAGAGTGAGTAAAACTTACCTCTTCATACTATCTTCGTGAACATTTTGCCTGTTTTGAATTTTTTTATCCATTCCCTACCTCAGCACAATTTTGAGGGCAGGTGTCCTTTACAGCCCTGAGTCCTTGTGAATGGTAAGTGACCATTAGCTGGGGGTTAAAAGCTGCTCTTGCGGGAATCGGCCACAAGGCGGCAGCATTTCTCCTTTACCAAATCTGGTTACTAGGGCAACAGAGCCTTACTGGAAGTGGTGTTCTAGGTTGTAAATTAGAATGGAATGTGCGAGGAAAAAGCCCTTTAAGTTTATGTCTCCTTACTTCTCGTTGGTATTTTTAACTTAATTTTTATTTTTTCTCACAGCAAACTTGATTACAATGTTTTGTTTGTTCTAGGTGTGCAAGATGTGGTTCTTTCACACATATACATATATCTATTCTTCTTCGGATCCTTTTCCCATGTAGGTTATGACACAATGTTGAGTAGTCTTCTCTTGGTATTGCGTAGGTCTTTGGTGATTCTATATTTCACATGTGTTTGTATCTCTCTGTTAACCTCAATATGGTAATGTATCCAATCCTCACACCTGTCCATTTGGTGAACCATAAGTTTTTTAATGAATCTATGAAAGTGTTTCTCTGTGGAAATATCTTTGTTTGTATCATTTTTTAGGTAACACCTATATGTGATACGATAGGATATGTGTTTTTCGCTTTCTCACTTACTCCAAGTTGCGTGATTACTTCTAGACTCATCTGTGGTGCTGGAAATGGCATCGTTTCATTTTTTTCACTAGCTCATATTCCATCTGTACAGGTAGCAGTTCTTCTTTGTCCACCCATCTGTCGGTGGACTTTTTGGTTACTTCCATATCTTGGCTACTGTAATACTATGCAATGCAGATTTGCGTGCCTGTGTCCTTCCAATTCTGTCTTCTTAGTTTATAGGTCCAGGAATAGGTCTGCTGGAACATATGGTAGCTCAATGTTTACCTTTTACAGGCACCTCTATTCTGTTCTCCTTAGTGGCTCTTTCCAGGTTACGTCCCACTTAAAGTGGAGGGTATGTATTTCTTCCCAGCTCCTTCAGGATTTATTCTTTGTAGTTTTTGCTGATGGTTATTCTGAGTGGTGTGAGCTGATACCTCTTTGTGGTTGAATTTGCATGTGTCTCATAATGCGTTGAAATTGATCTTTAAGACATGTCCTTTTTATTTTTCCAGCTGTGATTAGAGCTTATTTCTTCAAAGTGTTTTCTTAAAGTATGTGTCACCATTTGAAATATTTTGGCCATTATCTCCCTCAAGACATTTTGAGGGCAGGTTTCATTTACAGCCCTGCAGTACTTGTTCATATGAAGTGACCATTAGCTCAGGCTTTAAACCTGCTTTTGCAGGTAACGGCCAGAGAGCGGCAGCCTTTCTACGTTCCCCTTGCTGGTACTAGGGAAACAGACCTACCGGCCAGTGGTGTTCTTCGGTTATAAGTTAGAGTGCCATGTGCCCGGATAAACCCACAAATGTTGATGTCTCCTTGCTTTTGTTTGTTTTTAAATTTCATTTATATTTATTATTAGAGTAATATTCCATTGTGTACGTGGACCACTTCTTCTTGGTGCATTCCTCGGTTGATGGACATTTTCATTGCTTCCAAGTGCTGGCTATGGTAAATCTTGCTGGCGTACAGGTTTGCCAGCCTGTGACTTTTTGATTCTCATTTTCTCAGGTGATAGGCCAAGCAGTGGTTGTGATTGATTGACTGGTAGCTCAATGTTTCCCTTTTCAAAGCACCTACACTGTGTTTTCATTAGTGGCTCTTTACATGCCCCCCCTTACAACCGAGGGTACGCATTTCTCCACACTCCCTTCACCGTTTATTTTTTGCAGCATTTTTCCTAATGGCCATTCTGACTGCTGTGAGCTGATAGGTTTTTGTAATATGGGTATGCCTGTCATTAAATTTTTTAAAATTCATCATATTCCTACATCGTTCTCTTTTCTCTTAAAAGAAAAAACCGTGAGTACAATGTAGCTCTTGAAATTGTCTTCTTCGAAGGTTGCCCTCTTTTGAATTTTTTGGTCGATTTTTGACCCCAGAAATTTTCTGGAGGGCAGGTGTCATTTACAGAACTGCAAGTTGGTGAAAATTTAGTGACCTTTCGCAGTGGGTTCAAACCTGCTGTTGTGGGAAACGGCCACAAGGAGGTAGCATTTCTCCATTCCCCAATCTGGGTACTAGGGCAGCAGAGCCTTTCTGGAAGTCATTGTCCTAGGTTGTAAATTAGAATGGAATTTGCCAGGAGAAATCCCCATAAGTTTATGTCTCATTACTTCTTCTTGGTTTTTAAAAGTTTTTTAATCTGGGTAAAGTTTAGAATATTGTTTATCCTAGGTGTACACAATCTGGTTCATTTGTACATTATGTATGTCTATTAATGTACAGATCCTCTTCCCATGTAAAATATTACAGTGTTCCGTCGACCTCCCTTGCTATATGTTCGGACTTTTTGATACATGTACAAAATATGTATTTGTATATGTATAGTACCACTAATCTTCATTTCTCAATTTCCCCCCTCCTTTCCTTTCAGATGAGCATAGTTTGTTTTCTCAGCCTGTGAGTGTCTTTCTCTTTGGAAATACGTTCATCTGTGCCAGTTATTAGATAATGCCATAAGTGATAATATAGGATATAGGTGTTTTGCTTTCCGACCTACTTCATGTTTTGTGATTATCTCCAGGCTCATCTATGGTGCCTCAAAGAGCAGTGCTTCAATGTTTTCCATGGCTAATATTCCATGTGTACATGGACCACTTCTTCTTGGTGCATTCCTCTGTTGATGGACATTTTCGTTGCTTCCAAGTGTTGCCTATGGTAAATATTGCTGGAGTGCAGGATTGCCAGCCTGTGATTTTTGATTTTCCTTTTCTCAGGGGATAGACCCAGCAGTGGGTATGATTGATTGACTGGTATGGTAGCTCAACGTTTACCTTTTCAAGGCACCTCAATTGTGCTTTCATTAGTGGCTCTTACCACGTCCCCCTTAGAATCGAGGGTACGCATTTCTCCACAATCACGTCAGCATTTCTAGTTTGCAGCATTTTTGTTGATGGCCATTCTGACTGGTGTGAGCTGACAGGTTTTTGTAATTTGGGTTTACATGTCTGTAAAAATTCCTACAATTCATCATTTTTCCACGCCTTTTACTTTTCTGTTAAAAGAAAAAAGAAAGAAAGTGTGAGTGTAATATACCTCTTCAAATTTTCTTTTTGGAAGGTTGCACTCTAGAATTTTTTGGTCGATTTTCGACCTCAGTATTTTTTGGAGGGCCGGTGTCATTTACAGACCTGCAATTGGTGAATAATTAGTGACCTTTTGCAGTGGGTTCAAAGCTGCTGTTGTGGGAAACGGCCACAAGGATGCAGCATTTCTCGATTCCCAAATCTGGGTACTAGGGCAGCAGAGCCGTTCTGGAAGTTGTCTGCCTAGGTTTTCAATTTGGATGGAATGTGCCAGGAAAACCCCCCATAAGTTTATGTCTCATTACTCCTAGTTCGTTGTTTTAATTTTTTCAATTCGGGTAATGGTTAGAATGTTGCTTGTCCAAGGTGTACACACTCTGGTTCATCTACATATCATATATACCTATTTATGTAGAGATCCTCTTCCCGTGTAAATTATTACAGAGTGTTCCGTAATCCTTCCTTGCTATATGGTCGGTCTTTTTGATATATGTATATAATATGTATTTGTATACATATGGTAACGCTAATCTTCATGTATCCATTCCCCCCACCTTTCCTTTTAGATAAGCATAGTTTTTTTTTAATAAGTCTGTGATTGCCTTTCTCTGTGGAAATATGTTCATTTGTGTCAGTTATTAGATAACGCCTATAAGTGATATCATAGGTTATAGGACTTTTCCTTTCCGACTTACCTCATGTTCTGTGATTATCTCCAAGATCATCTATGGTGCCTCAAAGAGCAGTGTTTCATTGTTTTCCATGGCTAGTATTCATTGTGTACATGGACCACTTCTTCTTTATCCTTTCGTCTGTTGATGGACATTTTGGTTGCTTCACTGTCTTGTCTATTGTGAATAAGGCTGCAGTGCAGCTTTTGCAGCCCGGGTCTTCTTCATTCTGGTCTTCTCAGGTGAGAGGCCCTTTGGTGCGCCTGCTGGATTGAATGGTACCTCAATTTTTCTTTTCAACGCAGCTTCTTTCTGTTCTCATTATTAGCGTTTAACCCTTTTACATCTCACCAGCAGCTAGAGGGTACACAGTTCTCTTAAACCTCTTCAGCATTTATTGTTTGTAGACTTTTTGCCAATGGTCAGTCGACTGGTGTGAGTTGAAAACTTTTTGTAGATTAGATTGCATGAGTCTAATACTTCCTGAGGCTGAGCTTTTATCCATTTTCCTTTTTTTAAAAAGAGAGTGAGTAAAACTTACCTCTTCATACTATCTTCGTGAACATTTTGCCTGTTTTGAATTTTTTTATCCATTCCCTACCTCAGCACAATTTTGAGGGCAGGTGTCCTTTACAGCCCTGAGTCCTTGTGAATGGTAAGTGACCATTAGCTGGGGGTTAAAAGCTGCTCTTGCGGGAATCGGCCACAAGGCGGCAGCATTTCTCCTTTACCAAATCTGGTTACTAGGGCAACAGAGCCTTACTGGAAGTGGTGTTCTAGGTTGTAAATTAGAATGGAATGTGCGAGGAAAAAGCCCTTTAAGTTTATGTCTCCTTACTTCTCGTTGGTATTTTTAACTTAATTTTTATTTTTTCTCACAGCAAACTTGATTACAATGTTTTGTTTGTTCTAGGTGTGCAAGATGTGGTTCTTTCACACATATACATATATCTATTCTTCTTCGGATCCTTTTCCCATGTAGGTTATGACACAATGTTGAGTAGTCTTCTCTTGGTATTGCGTAGGTCTTTGGTGATTCTATATTTCACATGTGTTTGTATCTCTCTGTTAACCTCAATATGGTAATGTATCCAATCCTCACACCTGTCCATTTGGTGAACCATAAGTTTTTTAATGAATCTATGAAAGTGTTTCTCTGTGGAAATATCTTTGTTTGTATCATTTTTTAGGTAACACCTATATGTGATACGATAGGATATGTGTTTTTCGCTTTCTCACTTACTCCAAGTTGCGTGATTACTTCTAGACTCATCTGTGGTGCTGGAAATGGCATCGTTTCATTTTTTTCACTAGCTCATATTCCATCTGTACAGGTAGCAGTTCTTCTTTGTCCACCCATCTGTCGGTGGACTTTTTGGTTACTTCCATATCTTGGCTACTGTAATACTATGCAATGCAGATTTGCGTGCCTGTGTCCTTCCAATTCTGTCTTCTTAGTTTATAGGTCCAGGAATAGGTCTGCTGGAACATATGGTAGCTCAATGTTTACCTTTTACAGGCACCTCTATTCTGTTCTCCTTAGTGGCTCTTTCCAGGTTACGTCCCACTTAAAGTGGAGGGTATGTATTTCTTCCCAGCTCCTTCAGGATTTATTCTTTGTAGTTTTTGCTGATGGTTATTCTGAGTGGTGTGAGCTGATACCTCTTTGTGGTTGAATTTGCATGTGTCTCATAATGCGTTGAAATTGATCTTTAAGACATGTCCTTTTTATTTTTCCAGCTGTGATTAGAGCTTATTTCTTCAAAGTGTTTTCTTAAAGTATGTGTCACCATTTGAAATATTTTGGCCATTATCTCCCTCAAGACATTTTGAGGGCAGGTTTCATTTACAGCCCTGCAGTACTTGTTCATATGAAGTGACCATTAGCTCAGGCTTTAAACCTGCTTTTGCAGGTAACGGCCAGAGAGCGGCAGCCTTTCTACGTTCCCCTTGCTGGTACTAGGGAAACAGACCTACCGGCCAGTGGTGTTCTTCGGTTATAAGTTAGAGTGCCATGTGCCCGGATAAACCCACAAATGTTGATGTCTCCTTGCTTTTGTTTGTTTTTAAATTTCATTTATATTTATTATTAGAGTAATATTCCATTGTGTACGTGGACCACTTCTTCTTGGTGCATTCCTCGGTTGATGGACATTTTCATTGCTTCCAAGTGCTGGCTATGGTAAATCTTGCTGGCGTACAGGTTTTCCAGCCTGTGACTTTTTGATTCTCATTTTCTCAGGTGATAGGCCAAGCAGTGGTTGTGATTGATTGACTGGTAGCTCAATGTTTCCCTTTTCAAAGCACCTACACTGTGTTTTCATTAGTGGCTCTTTACATGCCCCCCCTTACAACCGAGGGTACGCATTTCTCCACACTCCCTTCACCGTTTATTTTTTGCAGCATTTTTCCTAATGGCCATTCTGACTGCTGTGAGCTGATAGGTTTTTGTAATATGGGTATGCCTGTCATTAAATTTTTTAAAATTCATCATATTCCTACATCGTTCTCTTTTCTCTTAAAAGAAAAAACCGTGAGTACAATGTAGCTCTTGAAATTGTCTTCTTCGAAGGTTGCCCTCTTTTGAATTTTTTGGTCGATTTTTGACCCCAGAAATTTTCTGGAGGGCAGGTGTCATTTACAGAACTGCAAGTTGGTGAAAATTTAGTGACCTTTCGCAGTGGGTTCAAACCTGCTGTTGTGGGAAACGGCCACAAGGAGGTAGCATTTCTCCATTCCCCAATCTGGGTACTAGGGCAGCAGAGCCTTTCTGGAAGTCATTGTCCTAGGTTGTAAATTAGAATGGAATTTGCCAGGAGAAATCCCCATAAGTTTATGTCTCATTACTTCTTCTTGGTTTTTAAAAGTTTTTTAATCTGGGTAAAGTTTAGAATATTGTTTATCCTAGGTGTACACAATCTGGTTCATTTGTACATTATGTATGTCTATTAATGTACAGATCCTCTTCCCATGTAAAATATTACAGTGTTCCGTCAACCTCCCTTGCTATATGTTCGGTCTTTTTGATACATGTACAAAATATGTATTTGTATATGTATAGTAACACTAATCTTCATTTCTCAATTTCCCCCCTCCTTTCCTTTCAGATGAGCATAGTTTGTTTTCTCAGCCTGTGAGGGTCTTTCTCTTTGGAAATACGTTCATCTGTGCCAGTTATTAGATAATGCCATAAGTGATAATATAGGATATAGGTGTTTTGCTTTCCGACCTACTTCATGTTTTGTGATTATCTCCAGGCTCATCTATGGTGCCTCAAAGAGCAGTGCTTCAATGTTTTCCATGGCTAATATTCCATGTGTACATGGACCACTTCTTCTTGGTGCATTCCTCTGTTGATGGACATTTTCGTTGCTTCCAAGTGTTGCCTATGGTAAATATTGCTGGAGTGCAGGATTGCCAGCCTGTGATTTTTGATTTTCCTTTTCTCAGGGGATAGACCCAGCAGTGGGTATGATTGATTGACTGGTATGGTAGCTCAACGTTTACCTTTTCAAGGCACCTCAATTGTGCTTTCATTAGTGGCTCTTACCACGTCCCCCTTAGAATCGAGGGTACGCATTTCTCCACAATCACGTCAGCATTTCTAGTTTGCAGCATTTTTGTTGATGGCCATTCTGACTGGTGTGAGCTGACAGGTTTTTGTAATTTGGGTTTACATGTCTGTAAAAATTCCTACAATTCATCATTTTTCCACGCCTTTTACTTTTCTGTTAAAAGAAAAAAGAAAGAAAGTGTGAGTGTAATATACCTCTTCAAATTTTCTTTTTGGAAGGTTGCACTCTAGAATTTTTTGGTCGATTTTCGACCTCAGTATTTTTTGGAGGGCCGGTGTCATTTACAGACCTGCAATTGGTGAATAATTAGTGACCTTTTGCAGTGGGTTCAAAGCTGCTGTTGTGGGAAACGGCCACAAGGATGCAGCATTTCTCGATTCCCAAATCTGGGTACTAGGGCAGCAGAGCCGTTCTGGAAGTTGTCTGCCTAGGTTTTCAATTTGGATGGAATGTGCCAGGAAAACCCCCCATAAGTTTATGTCTCATTACTCCTAGTTCGTTGTTTTAATTTTTTCAATTCGGGTAATGGTTAGAATGTTGCTTGTCCAAGGTGTACACACTCTGGTTCATCTACATATCATATATACCTATTTATGTAGAGATCCTCTTCCCGTGTAAATTATTACAGAGTGTTCCGTAATCCTTCCTTGCTATATGGTCGGTCTTTTTGATATATGTATATAATATGTATTTGTATACATATGGTAACGCTAATCTTCATGTATCCATTCCCCCCACCTTTCCTTTTAGATAAGCATAGTTTTTTTTTTTTAATAAGTCTGTGATTGCCTTTCTCTGTGGAAATATGTTCATTTGTGTCAGTTATTAGATAACGCCTATAAGTGATATCATAGGTTATAGGACTTTTCCTTTCCGACTTACCTCATGTTCTGTGATTATCTCCAAGATCATCTATGGTGCCTCAAAGAGCAGTGTTTCATTGTTTTCCATGGCTAGTATTCATTGTGTACATGGACCACTTCTTCTTTATCCTTTCGTCTGTTGATGGACATTTTGGTTGCTTCACTGTCTTGTCTATTGTGAATAAGGCTGCAGTGCAGCTTTTGCAGCCCGGGTCTTCTTCATTCTGGTCTTCTCAGGTGAGAGGCCCTTTGGTGCGCCTGCTGGATTGAATGGTACCTCAATTTTTCTTTTCAACGCAGCTTCTTTCTGTTCTCATTATTAGCGTTTAACCCTTTTACATCTCACCAGCAGCTAGAGGGTACACAGTTCTCTTAAACCTCTTCAGCATTTATTGTTTGTAGACTTTTTGCCAATGGTCAGTCGACTGGTGTGAGTTGAAAACTTTTTGTAGATTAGATTGCATGAGTCTAATACTTCCTGAGGCTGAGCTTTTATCCATTTTCCTTTTTTTAAAAAGAGAGTGAGTAAAACTTACCTCTTCATACTATCTTCGTGAACATTTTGCCTGTTTTGAATTTTTTTATCCATTCCCTACCTCAGCACAATTTTGAGGGCAGGTGTCCTTTACAGCCCTGAGTCCTTGTGAATGGTAAGTGACCATTAGCTGGGGGTTAAAAGCTGCTCTTGCGGGAATCGGCCACAAGGCGGCAGCATTTCTCCTTTACCAAATCTGGTTACTAGGGCAACAGAGCCTTACTGGAAGTGGTGTTCTAGGTTGTAAATTAGAATGGAATGTGCGAGGAAAAAGCCCTTTAAGTTTATGTCTCCTTACTTCTTGTTGGTATTTTTAACTTAATTTTTATTTTTTCTCACAGCAAACTTGATTACAATGTTTTGTTTGTTCTAGGTGTGCAAGATGTGGTTCTTTCACACATATACATATATCTATTCTTCTTCGGATCCTTTTCCCATGTAGGTTATGACACAATGTTGAGTAGTCTTCTCTTGGTATTGCGTAGGTCTTTGGTGATTCTATATTTCACATGTGTTTGTATCTCTCTGTTAACCTCAATATGGTAATGTATCCAATCCTCACACCTGTCCATTTGGTGAACCATAAGTTTTTTAATGAATCTATGAAAGTGTTTCTCTGTGGAAATATCTTTGTTTGTATCATTTTTTAGGTAACACCTATATGTGATACGATAGGATATGTGTTTTTCGCTTTCTCACTTACTCCAAGTTGCGTGATTACTTCTAGACTCATCTGTGGTGCTGGAAATGGCATCGTTTCATTTTTTTCACTAGCTCATATTCCATCTGTACAGGTAGCAGTTCTTCTTTGTCCACCCATCTGTCGGTGGACTTTTTGGTTACTTCCATATCTTGGCTACTGTAATACTATGCAATGCAGATTTGCGTGCCTGTGTCCTTCCAATTCTGTCTTCTTAGTTTATAGGTCCAGGAATAGGTCTGCTGGAACATATGGTAGCTCAATGTTTACCTTTTAAAGGCACCTCTATTCTGTTCTCCTTAGTGGCTCTTTCCAGGTTACGTCCCACTTAAAGTGGAGGGTATGTATTTCTTCCCAGCTCCTTCAGGATTTATTCTTTGTAGTTTTTGCTGATGGTTATTCTGAGTGGTGTGAGCTGATACCTCTTTGTGGTTGAATTTGCATGTGTCTCATAATGCGTTGAAATTGATCTTTAAGACATGTCCTTTTTATTTTTCCAGCTGTGATTAGAGCTTATTTCTTCAAAGTGTTTTCTTAAAGTATGTGTCACCATTTGAAATATTTTGGCCATTATCTCCCTCAAGACATTTTGAGGGCAGGTTTCATTTACAGCCCTGCAGTACTTGTTCATATGAAGTGACCATTAGCTCAGGCTTTAAACCTGCTTTTGCAGGTAACGGCCAGAGAGCGGCAGCCTTTCTACGTTCCCCTTGCTGGTACTAGGGAAACAGACCTACCGGCCAGTGGTGTTCTTCGGTTATAAGTTAGAGTGCCATGTGCCCGGATAAACCCACAAATGTTGATGTCTCCTTGCTTTTGTTTGTTTTTAAATTTCATTTATATTTATTATTAGAGTAATATTCCATTGTGTACGTGGACCACTTCTTCTTGGTGCATTCCTCGGTTGATGGACATTTTCATTGCTTCCAAGTGCTGGCTATGGTAAATCTTGCTGGCGTACAGGTTTGCCAGCCTGTGACTTTTTGATTCTCATTTTCTCAGGTGATAGGCCAAGCAGTGGTTGTGATTGATTGACTGGTAGCTCAATGTTTCCCTTTTCAAAGCACCTACACTGTGTTTTCATTAGTGGCTCTTTACATGCCCCCCCTTACAACCGAGGGTACGCATTTCTCCACACTCCCTTCACCGTTTATTTTTTGCAGCATTTTTCCTAATGGCCATTCTGACTGCTGTGAGCTGATAGGTTTTTGTAATATGGGTATGCCTGTCATTAAATTTTTTAAAATTCATCATATTCCTACATCGTTCTCTTTTCTCTTAAAAGAAAAAACCGTGAGTACAATGTAGCTCTTGAAATTGTCTTCTTCGAAGGTTGCCCTCTTTTGAATTTTTTGGTCGATTTTTGACCCCAGAAATTTTCTGGAGGGCAGGTGTCATTTACAGAACTGCAAGTTGGTGAAAATTTAGTGACCTTTCGCAGTGGGTTCAAACCTGCTGTTGTGGGAAACGGCCACAAGGAGGTAGCATTTCTCCATTCCCCAATCTGGGTACTAGGGCAGCAGAGCCTTTCTGGAAGTCATTGTCCTAGGTTGTAAATTAGAATGGAATTTGCCAGGAGAAATCCCCATAAGTTTATGTCTCATTACTTCTTCTTGGTTTTTAAAAGTTTTTTAATCTGGGTAAAGTTTAGAATATTGTTTATCCTAGGTGTACACAATCTGGTTCATTTGTACATTATGTATGTCTATTAATGTACAGATCCTCTTCCCATGTAAAATATTACAGTGTTCCGTCAACCTCCCTTGCTATATGTTCGGACTTTTTGATACATGTACAAAATATGTATTTGTATATGTATAGTACCACTAATCTTCATTTCTCAATTTCCCCCCTCCTTTCCTTTCAGATGAGCATAGTTTGTTTTCTCAGCCTGTGAGTGTCTTTCTCTTTGGAAATACGTTCATCTGTGCCAGTTATTAGATAATGCCATAAGTGATAATATAGGATATAGGTGTTTTGCTTTCCGACCTACTTCATGTTTTGTGATTATCTCCAGGCTCATCTATGGTGCCTCAAAGAGCAGTGCTTCAATGTTTTCCATGGCTAATATTCCATGTGTACATGGACCACTTCTTCTTGGTGCATTCCTCTGTTGATGGACATTTTCGTTGCTTCCAAGTGTTGCCTATGGTAAATATTGCTGGAGTGCAGGATTGCCAGCCTGTGATTTTTGATTTTCCTTTTCTCAGGGGATAGACCCAGCAGTGGGTATGATTGATTGACTGGTATGGTAGCTCAACGTTTACCTTTTCAAGGCACCTCAATTGTGCTTTCATTAGTGGCTCTTACCACGTCCCCCTTAGAATCGAGGGTACGCATTTCTCCACAATCACGTCAGCATTTCTAGTTTGCAGCATTTTTGTTGATGGCCATTCTGACTGGTGTGAGCTGACAGGTTTTTGTAATTTGGGTTTACATGTCTGTAAAAATTCCTACAATTCATCATTTTTCCACGCCTTTTACTTTTCTGTTAAAAGAAAAAAGAAAGAAAGTGTGAGTGTAATATACCTCTTCAAATTTTCTTTTTGGAAGGTTGCACTCTAGAATTTTTTGGTCGATTTTCGACCTCAGTATTTTTTGGAGGGCCGGTGTCATTTACAGACCTGCAATTGGTGAATAATTAGTGACCTTTTGCAGTGGGTTCAAAGCTGCTGTTGTGGGAAACGGCCACAAGGATGCAGCATTTCTCGATTCCCAAATCTGGGTACTAGGGCAGCAGAGCCGTTCTGGAAGTTGTCTGCCTAGGTTTTCAATTTGGATGGAATGTGCCAGGAAAACCCCCCATAAGTTTATGTCTCATTACTCCTAGTTCGTTGTTTTAATTTTTTCAATTGGGGTAATGGTTAGAATGTTGCTTGTCCAAGGTGTACACACTCTGGTTCATCTACATATCATATATACCTATTTATGTAGAGATCCTCTTCCCGTGTAAATTATTACAGAGTGTTCCGTAATCCTTCCTTGCTATATGGTCGGTCTTTTTGATATATGTATATAATATGTATTTGTATACATATGGTAACGCTAATCTTCATGTATCCATTCCCCCCACCTTTCCTTTTAGATAAGCATAGTTTTTTTTTTTTAATAAGTCTGTGATTGCCTTTCTCTGTGGAAATATGTTCATTTGTGTCAGTTATTAGATAACGCCTATAAGTGATATCATAGGTTATAGGACTTTTCCTTTCCGACTTACCTCATGTTCTGTGATTATCTCCAAGATCATCTATGGTGCCTCAAAGAGCAGTGTTTCATTGTTTTCCATGGCTAGTATTCATTGTGTACATGGACCACTTCTTCTTTATCCTTTCGTCTGTTGATGGACATTTTGGTTGCTTCACTGTCTTGTCTATTGTGAATAAGGCTGCAGTGCAGCTTTTGCAGCCCGGGTCTTCTTCATTCTGGTCTTCTCAGGTGAGAGGCCCTTTGGTGCGCCTGCTGGATTGAATGGTACCTCCATTTTTCTTTTCAACGCAGCTTCTTTCTGTTCTCATTATTAGCGTTTAACCCTTTTACATCTCACCAGCAGCTAGAGGGTACACAGTTCTCTTAAACCTCTTCAGCATTTATTGTTTGTAGACTTTTTGCCAATGGTCAGTCGACTGGTGTGAGTTGAAAACTTTTTGTAGATTAGATTGCATGAGTCTAATACTTCCTGAGGCTGAGCTTTTATCCATTTTCCTTTTTTTAAAAAGAGAGTGAGTAAAACTTACCTCTTCATACTATCTTCGTGAACATTTTGCCTGTTTTGAATTTTTTTATCCATTCCCTACCTCAGCACAATTTTGAGGGCAGGTGTCCTTTACAGCCCTGAGTCCTTGTGAATGGTAAGTGACCATTAGCTGGGGGTTAAAAGCTGCTCTTGCGGGAATCGGCCACAAGGCGGCAGCATTTCTCCTTTACCAAATCTGGTTACTAGGGCAACAGAGCCTTACTGGAAGTGGTGTTCTAGGTTGTAAATTAGAATGGAATGTGCGAGGAAAAAGCCCTTTAAGTTTATGTCTCCTTACTTCTTGTTGGTATTTTTAACTTAATTTTTATTTTTTCTCACAGCAAACTTGATTACAATGTTTTGTTTGTTCTAGGTGTGCAAGATGTGGTTCTTTCACACATATACATATATCTATTCTTCTTCGGATCCTTTTCCCATGTAGGTTATGACACAATGTTGAGTAGTCTTCTCTTGGTATTGCGTAGGTCTTTGGTGATTCTATATTTCACATGTGTTTGTATCTCTCTGTTAACCTCAATATGGTAATGTATCCAATCCTCACACCTGTCCATTTGGTGAACCATAAGTTTTTTAATGAATCTATGAAAGTGTTTCTCTGTGGAAATATCTTTGTTTGTATCATTTTTTAGGTAACACCTATATGTGATACGATAGGATATGTGTTTTTCGCTTTCTCACTTACTCCAAGTTGCGTGATTACTTCTAGACTCATCTGTGGTGCTGGAAATGGCATCGTTTCATTTTTTTCACTAGCTCATATTCCATCTGTACAGGTAGCAGTTCTTCTTTGTCCACCCATCTGTCGGTGGACTTTTTGGTTACTTCCATATCTTGGCTACTGTAATACTATGCAATGCAGATTTGCGTGCCTGTGTCCTTCCAATTCTGTCTTCTTAGTTTATAGGTCCAGGAATAGGTCTGCTGGAACATATGGTAGCTCAATGTTTACCTTTTAAAGGCACCTCTATTCTGTTCTCCTTAGTGGCTCTTTCCAGGTTACGTCCCACTTAAAGTGGAGGGTATGTATTTCTTCCCAGCTCCTTCAGGATTTATTCTTTGTAGTTTTTGCTGATGGTTATTCTGAGTGGTGTGAGCTGATACCTCTTTGTGGTTGAATTTGCATGTGTCTCATAATGCGTTGAAATTGATCTTTAAGACATGTCCTTTTTATTTTTCCAGCTGTGATTAGAGCTTATTTCTTCAAAGTGTTTTCTTAAAGTATGTGTCACCATTTGAAATATTTTGGCCATTATCTCCCTCAAGACATTTTGAGGGCAGGTTTCATTTACAGCCCTGCAGTACTTGTTCATATGAAGTGACCATTAGCTCAGGCTTTAAACCTGCTTTTGCAGGTAACGGCCAGAGAGCGGCAGCCTTTCTACGTTCCCCTTGCTGGTACTAGGGAAACAGACCTACCGGCCAGTGGTGTTCTTCGGTTATAAGTTAGAGTGCCATGTGCCCGGATAAACCCACAAATGTTGATGTCTCCTTGCTTTTGTTTGTTTTTAAATTTCATTTATATTTATTATTAGAGTAATATTCCATTGTGTACGTGGACCACTTCTTCTTGGTGCATTCCTCGGTTGATGGACATTTTCATTGCTTCCAAGTGCTGGCTATGGTAAATCTTGCTGGCGTACAGGTTTGCCAGCCTGTGACTTTTTGATTCTCATTTTCTCAGGTGATAGGCCAAGCAGTGGTTGTGATTGATTGACTGGTAGCTCAATGTTTCCCTTTTCAAAGCACCTACACTGTGTTTTCATTAGTGGCTCTTTACATGCCCCCCCTTACAACCGAGGGTACGCATTTCTCCACACTCCCTTCACCGTTTATTTTTTGCAGCATTTTTCCTAATGGCCATTCTGACTGCTGTGAGCTGATAGGTTTTTGTAATATGGGTATGCCTGTCATTAAATTTTTTAAAATTCATCATATTCCTACATCGTTCTCTTTTCTCTTAAAAGAAAAAACCGTGAGTACAATGTAGCTCTTGAAATTGTCTTCTTCGAAGGTTGCCCTCTTTTGAATTTTTTGGTCGATTTTTGACCCCAGAAATTTTCTGGAGGGCAGGTGTCATTTACAGAACTGCAAGTTGGTGAAAATTTAGTGACCTTTCGCAGTGGGTTCAAACCTGCTGTTGTGGGAAACGGCCACAAGGAGGTAGCATTTCTCCATTCCCCAATCTGGGTACTAGGGCAGCAGAGCCTTTCTGGAAGTCATTGTCCTAGGTTGTAAATTAGAATGGAATTTGCCAGGAGAAATCCCCATAAGTTTATGTCTCATTACTTCTTCTTGGTTTTTAAAAGTTTTTTAATCTGGGTAAAGTTTAGAATATTGTTTATCCTAGGTGTACACAATCTGGTTCATTTGTACATTATGTATGTCTATTAATGTACAGATCCTCTTCCCATGTAAAATATTACAGTGTTCCGTCAACCTCCCTTGCTATATGTTCGGTCTTTTTGATACATGTACAAAATATGTATTTGTATATGTATAGTAACACTAATCTTCATTTCTCAATTTCCCCCCTCCTTTCCTTTCAGATGAGCATAGTTTGTTTTCTCAGCCTGTGAGGGTCTTTCTCTTTGGAAATACGTTCATCTGTGCCAGTTATTAGATAATGCCATAAGTGATAATATAGGATATAGGTGTTTTGCTTTCCGACCTACTTCATGTTTTGTGATTATCTCCAGGCTCATCTATGGTGCCTCAAAGAGCAGTGCTTCAATGTTTTCCATGGCTAATATTCCATGTGTACATGGACCACTTCTTCTTGGTGCATTCCTCTGTTGATGGACATTTTCGTTGCTTCCAAGTGTTGCCTATGGTAAATATTGCTGGAGTGCAGGATTGCCAGCCTGTGATTTTTGATTTTCCTTTTCTCAGGGGATAGACCCAGCAGTGGGTATGATTGATTGACTGGTATGGTAGCTCAACGTTTACCTTTTCAAGGCACCTCAATTGTGCTTTCATTAGTGGCTCTTACCACGTCCCCCTTAGAATCGAGGGTACGCATTTCTCCACAATCACGTCAGCATTTCTAGTTTGCAGCATTTTTGTTGATGGCCATTCTGACTGGTGTGAGCTGACAGGTTTTTGTAATTTGGGTTTACATGTCTGTAAAAATTCCTACAATTCATCATTTTTCCACGCCTTTTACTTTTCTGTTAAAAGAAAAAAGAAAGAAAGTGTGAGTGTAATATACCTCTTCAAATTTTCTTTTTGGAAGGTTGCACTCTAGAATTTTTTGGTCGATTTTCGACCTCAGTATTTTTTGGAGGGCCGGTGTCATTTACAGACCTGCAATTGGTGAATAATTAGTGACCTTTTGCAGTGGGTTCAAAGCTGCTGTTGTGGGAAACGGCCACAAGGATGCAGCATTTCTCGATTCCCAAATCTGGGTACTAGGGCAGCAGAGCCGTTCTGGAAGTTGTCTGCCTAGGTTTTCAATTTGGATGGAATGTGCCAGGAAAACCCCCCATAAGTTTATGTCTCATTACTCCTAGTTCGTTGTTTTAATTTTTTCAATTCGGGTAATGGTTAGAATGTTGCTTGTCCAAGGTGTACACACTCTGGTTCATCTACATATCATATATACCTATTTATGTAGAGATCCTCTTCCCGTGTAAATTATTACAGAGTGTTCCGTAATCCTTCCTTGCTATATGGTCGGTCTTTTTGATATATGTATATAATATGTATTTGTATACATATGGTAACGCTAATCTTCATGTATCCATTCCCCCCACCTTTCCTTTTAGATAAGCATAGTTTTTTTTTTTTAATAAGTCTGTGATTGCCTTTCTCTGTGGAAATATGTTCATTTGTGTCAGTTATTAGATAACGCCTATAAGTGATATCATAGGTTATAGGACTTTTCCTTTCCGACTTACCTCATGTTCTGTGATTATCTCCAAGATCATCTATGGTGCCTCAAAGAGCAGTGTTTCATTGTTTTCCATGGCTAGTATTCATTGTGTACATGGACCACTTCTTCTTTATCCTTTCGTCTGTTGATGGACATTTTGGTTGCTTCACTGTCTTGTCTATTGTGAATAAGGCTGCAGTGCAGCTTTTGCAGCCCGGGTCTTCTTCATTCTGGTCTTCTCAGGTGAGAGGCCCTTTGGTGCGCCTGCTGGATTGAATGGTACCTCCATTTTTCTTTTCAACGCAGCTTCTTTCTGTTCTCATTATTAGCGTTTAACCCTTTTACATCTCACCAGCAGCTAGAGGGTACACAGTTCTCTTAAACCTCTTCAGCATTTATTGTTTGTAGACTTTTTGCCAATGGTCAGTCGACTGGTGTGAGTTGAAAACTTTTTGTAGATTAGATTGCATGAGTCTAATACTTCCTGAGGCTGAGCTTTTATCCATTTTCCTTTTTTTAAAAAGAGAGTGAGTAAAACTTACCTCTTCATACTATCTTCGTGAACATTTTGCCTGTTTTGAATTTTTTTATCCATTCCCTACCTCAGCACAATTTTGAGGGCAGGTGTCCTTTACAGCCCTGAGTCCTTGTGAATGGTAAGTGACCATTAGCTGGGGGTTAAAAGCTGCTCTTGCGGGAATCGGCCACAAGGCGGCAGCATTTCTCCTTTACCAAATCTGGTTACTAGGGCAACAGAGCCTTACTGGAAGTGGTGTTCTAGGTTGTAAATTAGAATGGAATGTGCGAGGAAAAAGCCCTTTAAGTTTATGTCTCCTTACTTCTTGTTGGTATTTTTAACTTAATTTTTATTTTTTCTCACAGCAAACTTGATTACAATGTTTTGTTTGTTCTAGGTGTGCAAGATGTGGTTCTTTCACACATATACATATATCTATTCTTCTTCGGATCCTTTTCCCATGTAGGTTATGACACAATGTTGAGTAGTCTTCTCTTGGTATTGCGTAGGTCTTTGGTGATTCTATATTTCACATGTGTTTGTATCTCTCTGTTAACCTCAATATGGTAATGTATCCAATCCTCACACCTGTCCATTTGGTGAACCATAAGTTTTTTAATGAATCTATGAAAGTGTTTCTCTGTGGAAATATCTTTGTTTGTATCATTTTTTAGGTAACACCTATATGTGATACGATAGGATATGTGTTTTTCGCTTTCTCACTTACTCCAAGTTGCGTGATTACTTCTAGACTCATCTGTGGTGCTGGAAATGGCATCGTTTCATTTTTTTCACTAGCTCATATTCCATCTGTACAGGTAGCAGTTCTTCTTTGTCCACCCATCTGTCGGTGGACTTTTTGGTTACTTCCATATCTTGGCTACTGTAATACTATGCAATGCAGATTTGCGTGCCTGTGTCCTTCCAATTCTGTCTTCTTAGTTTATAGGTCCAGGAATAGGTCTGCTGGAACATATGGTAGCTCAATGTTTACCTTTTACAGGCACCTCTATTCTGTTCTCCTTAGTGGCTCTTTCCAGGTTACGTCCCACTTAAAGTGGAGGGTATGTATTTCTTCCCAGCTCCTTCAGGATTTATTCTTTGTAGTTTTTGCTGATGGTTATTCTGAGTGGTGTGAGCTGATACCTCTTTGTGGTTGAATTTGCATGTGTCTCATAATGCGTTGAAATTGATCTTTAAGACATGTCCTTTTTATTTTTCCAGCTGTGATTAGAGCTTATTTCTTCAAAGTGTTTTCTTAAAGTATGTGTCACCATTTGAAATATTTTGGCCATTATCTCCCTCAAGACATTTTGAGGGCAGGTTTCATTTACAGCCCTGCAGTACTTGTTCATATGAAGTGACCATTAGCTCAGGCTTTAAACCTGCTTTTGCAGGTAACGGCCAGAGAGCGGCAGCCTTTCTACGTTCCCCTTGCTGGTACTAGGGAAACAGACCTACCGGCCAGTGGTGTTCTTCGGTTATAAGTTAGAGTGCCATGTGCCCGGATAAACCCACAAATGTTGATGTCTCCTTGCTTTTGTTTGTTTTTAAATTTCATTTATATTTATTATTAGAGTAATATTCCATTGTGTACGTGGACCACTTCTTCTTGGTGCATTCCTCGGTTGATGGACATTTTCATTGCTTCCAAGTGCTGGCTATGGTAAATCTTGCTGGCGTACAGGTTTGCCAGCCTGTGACTTTTTGATTCTCATTTTCTCAGGTGATAGGCCAAGCAGTGGTTGTGATTGATTGACTGGTAGCTCAATGTTTCCCTTTTCAAAGCACCTACACTGTGTTTTCATTAGTGGCTCTTTACATGCCCCCCCTTACAACCGAGGGTACGCATTTCTCCACACTCCCTTCACCGTTTATTTTTTGCAGCATTTTTCCTAATGGCCATTCTGACTGCTGTGAGCTGATAGGTTTTTGTAATATGGGTATGCCTGTCATTAAATTTTTTAAAATTCATCATATTCCTACATCGTTCTCTTTTCTCTTAAAAGAAAAAACCGTGAGTACAATGTAGCTCTTGAAATTGTCTTCTTCGAAGGTTGCCCTCTTTTGAATTTTTTGGTCGATTTTTGACCCCAGAAATTTTCTGGAGGGCAGGTGTCATTTACAGAACTGCAAGTTGGTGAAAATTTAGTGACCTTTCGCAGTGGGTTCAAACCTGCTGTTGTGGGAAACGGCCACAAGGAGGTAGCATTTCTCCATTCCCCAATCTGGGTACTAGGGCAGCAGAGCCTTTCTGGAAGTCATTGTCCTAGGTTGTAAATTAGAATGGAATTTGCCAGGAGAAATCCCCAGAAGTTTATGTCTCATTACTTCTTCTTGGTTTTTAAAAGTTTTTTAATCTGGGTAAAGTTTAGAATATTGTTTATCCTAGGTGTACACAATCTGGTTCATTTGTACATTATGTATGTCTATTAATGTACAGATCCTCTTCCCATGTAAAATATTACAGTGTTCCGTCAACCTCCCTTGCTATATGTTCGGACTTTTTGATACATGTACAAAATATGTATTTGTATATGTATAGTACCACTAATCTTCATTTCTCAATTTCCCCCCTCCTTTCCTTTCAGATGAGCATAGTTTGTTTTCTCAGCCTGTGAGTGTCTTTCTCTTTGGAAATACGTTCATCTGTGCCAGTTATTAGATAATGCCATAAGTGATAATATAGGATATAGGTGTTTTGCTTTCCGACCTACTTCATGTTTTGTGATTATCTCCAGGCTCATCTATGGTGCCTCAAAGAGCAGTGCTTCAATGTTTTCCATGGCTAATATTCCATGTGTACATGGACCACTTCTTCTTGGTGCATTCCTCTG
>NW_028121877.1:0-38406 GCF_965194805.1 Balaenoptera borealis | reverse complement strand
ATAACATTCAAAATTATAGCAAGTTATTTTCTTTTTCAGACCAGTAACTGGAAAGTTAAGTTCCCATTCTACCTCCAAATGAGGGTGGGAACTTTCAATTACTAATTTTAAAGTATTCAACAGTTTGTACAAATCTATTCAAAATATATTTTAAGTTTTCCTACTTGTGCAAAAAGTTTATCTGTCTGTAGGTATAAATGGAATATGCCTAAATGTATAAAGAAAATTGCTTAGTTCCACATGTAAATTGCACTGAATTTAATTTGAATAAATACATTTATATGTTGAAATGGTTATATTTCTTTTCTTTTTTTTTTTTTTACTTTTATTTATTTTATTTTTGGCTGTGTTGGGTCTTCATCGCTGCGTGCAGCCTTTCTCTAGTTGCGGCGAGCGGGGGCTACTCTTCGTTGCGGTGCACGGGCTTCTCATTGCGGTGGCTTCTCTTGTGGTGGAGCACGGGCTCTAGGCGCGTGGGCTTCGGTGCATGGGCTCAGTAGTTGTGGCTCGCGGGCTCTAGAGCGCAGGCTCAGTAGTTGTGGCACATGGGCTTAGTTGCTCCGCGGCATGGGGGATCTTCCCGGACCAGGGCTGGCACCCGTGTCCCCTGCATTGGCAGGCGGATTCTTAACCACTGCGCTATCAGGGAAACCCGAGATGGTTATATATCTTATACATTTTTATTGTGATATAAAATTATGCCCCCCAAATGTATAGTCTAATCAATATCACACAGAACACCTTTAATGTGTCAGTTACCTATTGCCACCGTGATACTGTATAAGAACCTCGAAAATCTCAGTGCTTCGTAACAACAGACATTTGCTTTCCTCACTCATGGGCTTATGAGTCAGTTGGAGTTTGGCATCAGGATGCAAAAACGGTTTGGGTCTGTTCCACATGCCTTGTACTGAAACCCAGGCTACTCTGGGTATGCTGTTTTCATGTTGGTGGCAGAGCACAGGAGAGGAAATCCAACTGTGAAAGTGTATTTTATACCTCTTCTGACATCAAATGGATCGGTCTACATAGAGCCCACAGTTCACGGTCTTACCTTTACATACAGGTACTTGGTAGAAAGGACTCCTTTAAAAGAGAAATATTATTTGGTTTAATAATAAAAGATTTTTAACTCTGTGGACTCAGAAGTAAAATTTTAAAAAATATTTTAAAAGTATACAGAATAGGGCTTCCCTGGTGGCGCAGTGGTTAAGAATCCACCTGCCAATGCAATGCGGGGGACACGGGTTCGAGCCCTGGTCTGCGAAGATCCCACATGCCGTGGAGCAACTAAGCCCATGTGCCACAACTACTGAGCCTGCATTCTAGAGCCCGTGAGCCGCAACTACCGAAGCCCACGCGCCTAGAGCGCATGCTCCGCAACAATAGACGCCACCGCGATGAGACGCCCGCACACCGCAACCAAGAGTAGCCCCCGCTAGCCGCCAACTAGAGAAAGCCCGTGCACAGCAATGAAGACCCAGTGCAGCCAAAAAAATAAACACATAGAATAAATAAGTTCAAACAATAAATAAATAAATAAACATAAATTTAAAAAAAAAAGAACACCTAATGCAGGTGGGAAGGTGAGAGGGCCACTGTAAAGGTCATCTATGCTACATGTACAAGAACCCCGAGAGCACACCAATAGGTACCACATTTTTCACTGCTGTAGCCGATCATTCCCCCTGTACTACCACACTGTAGCACTCCCTTCCCTCATCTACTGCTATAGTCTCTTTGGAAGGTGTTTCACAACTCTTGTTATGAGAGTGCCAGTTGAACTGTCCTCACTTCCTTCATTTATACCAGGATTGAAGACCTTGTAGTCCGAGATCCTGTCCAGAGAGCAAGCAGGCTAAGACTCTGTCTTTGTTGATGTATTTCATCAGAAAGGGCTCTACCCCCTCTCCTAGTTCATGGTGTGAAGCGTTCATAGCCTCTTGGGAAAGTGGGGAGAATTGAAAGGACTCTATATGAGAATGCTAGGCTTTGTAAAACATTTCAGTTTTTTAAAAATAAGACTCATTTTCTATTGGACTGACAACAGTCCTATGAAATACAAAGAAAGCCGAGAATCAGTGACAGGAAATGATCACCAGTAAGAATTACAACAGTCACCGCTTACCTCGTAGCTTACGGCACTGTCCATGGTCCTTAAGAAGAGTTAGTAGAAATGCCTAGCCCATCTTGCCCTTGAACCCCTTAAAAGGTACACGACTGCTGTGTTGGTGTTTAGGGGGAGCATCTCACTTACCAGGGACTGACTTCTCCCTTGATCCCTCTGTAGTGATGGAGACTTCCCCGCTGATGAAAAATTCCCTGGGATTGCAACCTCCAAGCCAGACAGCTTTCCTATGGAAAGACAGAGAGCTTGTAAAGATGAAACACCAGTCTGCGGGAGAAAGGGAAGAAGAGAATGATGGAAATCGTTTCTGGGAAACTATTTTTACATTATGTTTTGTTTGTTCCTGGTAAATAAACTGAAATCTTCTTAACATTAAAACAAAATCTAAACCACTAAATTCAATAATACAGGAGTATAACTTTTGAAAAAAATTTCTTTGGCTGCGCAGCATGTGGGATCTTAGCTCCCCAACCAGGAATTGAACCCACGCCTGCTGCATTGGAAGCGCAGAGTCTTCACCACTGGACCACCAGGGAAGTCCCAGGAATATCACTTTTAAAGGAGAAGTTATAAACCCCTTGGTTATATGAACTGCAGACTTTTAGTAAGAAGTCAATATATTTTTTGTTAGGCACATTTTATGTTAGGCTGTCTCCCTGCACAGGATGCAGGCGCCTTGAGAATGGAAATCATATCCCTCTATAGTACGTCCCTCTTCTTTCTGCCTTGCAGTTTGCTGCTCCACTTGTTCAACCCCACCTAGTAATAACCTATACTTCCCTCGTTCCTGTTTTCCCATCTTGAAAACAGACAAAAGGCAACCAAACAACGCAAAGGTCTCAACAAATAAGGGATATCCAAAACCAGAGATGGCCAGAACTTCTGTATCCCTCATGAAACCTAGCCCGGTGTTCAATATGTAGGTATCATTAATACATGCGTGTTGACTGAAACAGTTGAAACTCAATTCTTCCACTTCCCAGTTTAGTTTTAGTCCTCATACAAAACGTGATAATCAACTTGCTTAATGCTAGGGATCACAGTGAAAAATAATATCTGAACTGACTTCTGTCAGATGAGTGAGAACTAAGGTTAATTCAGTGTATCTGAAGCATAGAAAGTGAGGGCACAAGTGGCACAAGATGGGGCTAGAGAAGCAGAGAGGATTCTAGACCACGCAGAGTCTTAAAGGCCAACAAACACTGTGTTTTCTATTCTCAAAACAATGTTTGTGAGCGATGTTTATGAGCAATGTTCCAACTTGCCTTGAAGGTTTTTTGTGTGAAGAATGGATTGGAAGGAAACAAGATATATGGACACTAGTTAGGACCTAATCGCAACACACAGGCAAGTTCAGTATTAGGGTGTTGAGGGAGAGCTGACAGATTCCAAAGAAATTCAGGAGATGAACTGAAGCGGGCTTAATGGGGTAGGAGATGGAGGAAAGGAAGGTCTTAGGGAATTAAAGGGTTTACTGCACACATGAGCAAAGTCTCAAAATTAATCATTTGAACGTACAGAGGTAGATCTCTCAAATGACTCCGGTTAGGAAGCAACGGTACGCCCTTTAGAATTCCTACAGACAACACAAATCAACTGTTTCGATGGAAAATTCGGCGGGACCGGTGCGTTTTTTCACTCCAACTTAGCTCCAGTTCCTATTACTCACATCTTCTGTGCCAAAACAACACAGCTGGAGGAACTGAAGGGGATTCCGTTTTGGTAATTAAGGAGTGTCCCCAACACTGACAGTCCCATCTTAAAAAGCACTCCCTCTGCATTTTACCCGAGGAGCAATGGCCAGAGCCTCCCTTTGAAAACGATGGGCAGAAATGAGACCATCACACACAGTCCCTTTCAGCTACTGTGAACTGAGCCGCGAGACGGCCAATACCCCCTGGCACAGCGCGGACGGGCCAGCGCGCGGGGGCAACAGGGACAGGAGACAGCACAAGAGACGAAGCCCAGGCCCAGGGGCCAAGGCCTATTACCTTTCCGGCATGTGCAAAACATAAAACAGAAGCAATATTGTAACAAATTCATTAAAGACTTAAGAAAAAAACAAAACTCAGATGCTAAAGTGCCTACTCTAACCACTATACTATATTGCTTCTATAAAACAAGCACTAAACCTCAGATACAGAAAAAAACCCTTTTCGTGTCCTCACACCTAGGTCAAAATTACAAAGCGTTAATTCAGGAGACAGAAAGGGAAGGAATAAATCTGAATGAATCTGAGTCAGAACACAGTGCTATATAACCTTAGGCAAATTCCACAATACCCATGCCTCAACATGGCAAATTCCACAATACCCATGCCTCAACCTCCCTATCTATAAAGGAGTTAACCACACCAGCGCTAACCATTACTTGCCTCCTGGTAGCTTGTGAGTGTTAATTAATATTTGTAATAAATACACAGATCATCAGTTGAAAGAAACAAGGAAAACTACAGCGTTATTATTATTGCCTTGTTGCTAGAGCTAAACACCACAAATCAACATAAATAACTTATGTACACCAAGAATGTAGGGTTTGAATATGTACTTTGAAAGGCCATCATATAATTAGTTGTTTCACCTCTAATTGCTTTTCCTTTTTTTTTTTTTTGAATTTAAAAAAGCAATACAGGGACTTCCCTGGTGGTTCAGTGGTAAAGAATCCGTCCTGCAATGCAGGGGACGCGGGTTCGATTCCCGGTCGGGGAACTAAGATCCCACATGCCGCGGGGCAACTAAGCCCTCGCACCAAACTACTGAGCTCGCACACCTCAATGAGGTAGCCCACGTGCAGCAAACTACAGAGCCCACGCGCTCTGGAGCCTGCACGCCACAACTACAGAGCCCACGTGCCACAACTAGAGAGAGAAAACCCGCACGCCACAACTAGAGAGAAGCTCTCATGCTGCAACGAAGAGCCCGTGCGCCGCAACGACAATAAAGATCCCACATGCCTTAACGAAGGTCCCGCGTGCCGCAACTAAGACCCAATACAGCCAATCAACCAATCAATCAATCAAGTGGGGCGGGGGGAGCAATACAGGAATTTCCCTGGCAGTCCAGTGGTTAAGACTCCAAGCTCCCAATGCAGGGGGCACGGGCTCGATCCCTGATTGGGGAACCAAGATCCCACATGTGGCACAGCGTAGCCGGAAAAAAAACAAAAAAAGCAACACATACCCTACGGCATTTATCCCAGAGAACGCATGTTCGCACAAAAAAAGGTACACAAATGTCCACAGCATCTCTATCAGTAATAGTCAGGAAATGGGAAAAAAACTCAGATGTTCTTCAATGGGCAAGTGATTAAACAAACTGAAGTACAGCCAAACCATGGAATACTACTCAGCAATTAAAAAGAAAGCGGCACTGGGACCTCTCTGGTGTTCCAGCGGTTAAGACTCTGCACTCTCAATGCAGGGGGCCCAGGTTCCATCCCTGGTCAGGGAACTAGATCCCGCATGCTGCAACTAAAGACCCGCACAGCCAAATAAATAAATAAATATTTTTTTTAAAAAAGAGGAGCACTGTTGATTCATGCAATTTGGATGACTCTCCAGGGAATTACACTGATTGAAAAAGGCCAATCCAAAAGGTTGCATACTGGGAATTCCCTGGCGGTCCAGTGTTTAGCACTCAGCACTTTCACTACCTGGGCTGGGTTCAATCCTTGGTCGGGGAACTAAGATCGCACAACCGGCAGCGCAGCCAAAAAAAAATTTTTTTTACTTAAAAAAAAAAAAAGGTTACACACTATATGATTTTATTCACATAACATTCTTTTTTTTTAATTAATTAGTTAATTTATTTTATTTTTGGCTGCGTTGGGTCTTCGTTGCTGCGTGTGGGCTTTCTCTAGTTGCGGCGAGCGGGGGCTACTCTTTGTTGCAGTGTGCGGGCTTCTCGCTGCGGTGGCTTCTCTTGTTGCAGAGCACGGGCTCTAGGCACGCGGGCTTCAGTAGTTGTGGCACGTGGGCTCAGTAGTTGTGGCTCCCGGGCTCTAAAGCGCAGGCTCAGTCGTTGTGGCATGGGCTTAGTTGCTCCGCGGCATGTGGGATCTTCCCGGACAAGGGATCAAACCCATGTCCCCTGCAATGGCAGGCAGATTCTTAACCGCTGCGCCACCAGGGAAGTCCCACATAACATTCTTGAAATGACAGGTTGCCAGGGACAGATAGGGCCGGGGGAGTGGGAGACGGGCCATCTTCCCCAGGGGGTATTTTCCCTTGATCATCTGCACAAAAACTTTATTGCAACTTTATCCACTGCACTATCAGATCATTATGATTTGGTGGGGAGTGGGGGAGCAGCAGTGGCTATAAAATGGCATCAGGAGAGATCCTGTGGGATGGAAATGTTCTCTATCTTGACTGTGTCAATGGCAATACCCAGGTTGTGACAGTATACTATGATTCTGTAAGATGTTACCATTGGGGAAAACTGGGTAAAGGACACACAGGAGCTATCGCACTATTATTTCTTACAACTGCATGTAAACCTACAATAATCTGGACACAAAAAGTTTAATCAGAAATGAAGGCAACACATGCCTCTTGTAACAAGTAAAACAATAGTCTGTGGTCAGTCTCTTTCTCTACCCGTCCCATTCCCTCCCTCTTGAGATAACCATGCAAACTCACTGCTCATACAAACAGGCATGCATTTAATACTTTCTGTTTACTGCATCAAAATGGGATCATACATACTACATATTACCCTGCAGCCTACCTTCTTCACCCATCATCCCTATATCATAGAGAGCTTAAAAAAAAAAAATTTTTTTTTAAGTGCCAAGCAGGATGGCAGGTATAGAAAATTTTCTGACTAGGGCAAATCTGACAAATGTTTACCGTGCTAATGTGCCATAGCTCAGCCAGGTGCATTCAGTGAGAGCACAATATGCAAGTAGCATTCTAAAGAGATCTGCAAAAAATGCAAGGTCTTCAGCAGCTCTTCGAGGATCCCATCCCCCTCTCTGCCTCCTCCATGGAACCATCCCATGGAGGTTGAACAGTTTAACTCCATTTGCCCCTCCTGCTGTTTGTGCTTTCGTTGTATACTTCTGTTCTACATCTCCACAAGACATTATTATTGTCACTTATTTACAAAATAACATATAAATATAAAGGTGTATGTACCTGGGTATATGTACATGTATATATTAGACACACACACACTTTAAGTGCTCTTTGTTCTTTCCTGCAGTTGTGTTCTTTTTTTTGGGGGGGGGGGGGGCAAGTTTTTATATTGGTAAAGTTCTGTACTACTAGAAATATAAGATTTGAAAAGAAAAGTGAGACTTGAGGATCATCTGTGGAGCTTATCCTCATTCTCCTGCTGACGCATTATGTGTTTATAATTTGAGAACTGCAGATAAATACAAACTGGTCTTCTCCATACTTGCTCACTAAGGAATTCCTCATTTCTAGGAAACGTCTATTTCAAGGAAAGGAAACAAACAAAAACACCTAGTGCACTAGATGATTAAAAGGTACACATTTTATAGCCTGAGTTCGAGAAAAAAATTACCCAAGAAACGGCCTTTTTCCCTAGGAGCCAGCTTCTACTAGGGGAGTCTAGGGTTCTCTAGGCAAAGAAAAAAAACTTGCCAGTTTAAACAGAATAACAGAAACGTTCAGCCAATCAAATATACAGAACTCATCACTTGCAGTGAGGAATGAAAGGCCTGTATCAACAGAAAAAATAAATGGCACCGGCAACGTCTGCAACAGAAAACAAACAGGAAATCCTTTAAAAAGCCAAAATTGCAAAGACAGATGAACAGGGTATGAAATTACACGCCGGGCAATGCACCTGTTAAAGGAAAAGAGGCGCACACCAAGTCTGAAGTCTTAAGAATTCGGTGTTTAACACTACTTCTGCATGCTGCCCAGCAGAAAACTCGGGTCCTGGCTTAATCCACAACGCACACTTCATTTAAGGAGGTGAACTGCTTGGTCTGACTCAGTTTCTTATTCTGTAAAATGAATGCAACACAGCTGTCGTGAGTCCCCAAAGAATTCTGCACAAACGCTTTGTAACTCCAAAGTGCTGTGCAAATCAGAGCAGCCCTTCTCTCCTTCACATTCGTTGGACTTAGAATTTCAGAAGTTTAGCTGAAAATACAGACGACTCGGAAGCAAGGGACTGAGAGTGGCCCACACAGGTGGAAAGAAATGCAGAAACTGGAGCACCTCATACAAACCGCAAGAGACCACGTTCACGTGCACACGTTATCAGTGACAGAAAACGCCACCGGTAGCAACTGTAAACCACTGAGAGGACCAGCAACGACATGTGTCCAAATCCAGCCGGCAGCACAGCCTCGTCGGCGGCAATGCCTTAAACACAGCTCCCCGCACTCCGCGGCCTAACAAGATCCACTTTTTCCAAAAAGTTTAGCAACTTGCCAAGTACACTGGCGTAGTTCACCTTTTTTAATTGCTAAGCAAACATGCAGGGGAGTTGAGACAATCAAGGGAATGTTCAGCCTTCCTCAAAAATAAGATCCAGGAAATTCACGTTTTGCTTGAACAGTTTCATGTCTAAAACTGATCACAAACCTCTGTTTGATGTTGTTTTCTCGCTGCTGGCCAATGAGCCCGGGAAAGAGAACCAATTCTTTCAAACAGGGAGGGCTCTCTGCACTCTTCAGCTAAACCAGCGAGGCTTTACCACCGTCACGTTTAAAATAATGAGGAGGATGCCTCCATAGAGTTTACCGGGCTGCGCTAATCACGAGGGGCCTCGGGCGCCCAGGGCGGATCCCAGCGCCGGTGGCCGCGGGACCGGACGCCCTCCCCGGGACCCCCCCAGGACCCCCTCCCCGGGACGCGGCCGCGGGACAGGACGCCCCCCAGAACCCCTGCCCGGGACGCAGCTGCGGGACAGGACGCCCCCCAGACCCCTGCCCGGGACGCAGCTGCGGGACAGGACGCCCCCCAGAACCCCTGCCCGGGACGCGGCCGCGGGACACGAAGCTCCCCCCTCCCCAGGAACCCCTCCCCAGAGCGCGGGCCTCGCCGCCGTCTCGCAGCACCCGCCGCGCTCACCGCGGGCCGGGAGCCCCCTCAGGCCGACTGGCCCCCGCCCGCCGCCCGGCCTCCCTCCGGCCCGCGCCGCCCGCCGCGCTCACCGCGTTTTTCTTCTGCACCATCTTGTCCATCTTCTTGGCAATGCGGACCACCTCGTCCTCCATGGCCCTGGCAGGCCTGCCCCGCGCCGGGCCGCGGGGGACGGGAAACGAGCGGAGCTGGCCGGGCGGCAGGTAAGCCCAGGCGTCGGCGAGGGCCCTCACCAGGCGTCACCGAGGCGCTTCTTCACTCACGACGACTGCGACGGCGGGGGCGGCGGCGGCGGCGGCGCTCCTCCCACGCAGGCAGCGCCAATCGAGCTCCCAGCTCGCGGCGGCGACGGCGGCGGCGCTCCTCCCACGCAGGCAGCGCCAATCGAGCTCCCAGCTCGCGGCGGCGACGGCGGCGGCGCTCCTCCCACGCAGGGAGCGCCAATCGAGCTCCCAGCTCGCGGCGGCGACGGCGGCGGCGCTCCTCCCCCGCAGGCAGCGCCAATCGAGCTCCCAGCTCGCGGCCGCGGCGGCGCTCCTCCCCCGCAGGCAGCGCCAATCGAGCTCCCAGCTCGCGGCGGCGGCGGCGGCGGCGCTCCTCCCCCGCAAGCAGCGCCAATCCAGCTCGCGGCGGCGGCGGCGGCGGCGGCGGCGGCGCTCCTCCCCCGCAGGCAGTGCCAAGCGAGCTCCCAGCTCGCGGCGGCGGCGCTCCTCCCCCGCAGGCAGCGACAATCGAGCTCCCGGCTCGCGGCGGCGACGGCGGCGCTCCTCCCCCGCAGGGAGCGCCAGTCGAGCTCCCAGCTCGCGGCGGCGGCGGCGGCGCTCCTCCCCCGCAGGCAGCGCCAACCGAGCTCCCAGCTCGTGGCGGCGACGGCGGCGGCGCTCCTCCCACGCAGGCAGCGCCAATCGAGCTCCCAGCTCGCGGCGGCGGCGCTCCTCCCCCGCAGGCAGCGCCAATCGAGCTCCCAGCTCGTGGCGGCGGCGGCGGCGGCGGCGGCGGCGGCGGCGGCGCTCCTCCCCCGCAGGGCAGCGCCAATCGAGCTCCCAGTTCGCGGCGGCGGCGGCGGCGCTCCTCCCCCGCAGGCAGCGCCAAACGAGCTCCCAGCTCGCGGCGGCGGCGGCGGCGGCGGCGCTCCTCCCCCGCAGGCAGCGCCAATCCAGCTCGCGGCGGCGGCGGCGGCGGCGGCGGCGGCGGCGGCGGCGCTCCTCCCCCGCAGGCAGTGCCAAGCGAGCTCCCAGCTCGCGGCGGCGGCGCTCCTCCCCCGCAGGCAGCGCCAAGCGAGCTCCCAGCTCGCGGCGGCGACGGCGGCGGCGCTCCTCCCCCACAGGCAGCGCCAATCGAGCTCCCAGCTCGCGGCGGCGGCGGCGGCGGCGCTCCTCCCCCGCAGGGAGCGCCAGTCGAGCTCCCAGCTCGCGGCGGCGGCGGCGGCGGCGGCGGCGGCGGCGGCGGCGGCGGCGGCGGCGCTTCTCCCCCGCAGGCAGCGCCAATGGAGCTCCCAGCTCGCGGCGGCGGCGGCGGCGGCGGCGCTCCTCCCCCGCAGGCAGCGCCAAACGAGCTCCCAGCTCGCGGCGGCGGCCGCGGCGGCGCTCCTCCCCCGCAGGCAGCGCCAATCCAGCTCGCGGCGGCGGCGGCGGCGGCGCTCCTCCCCCGCAGGCAGTGCCAAGCGAGCTCCCAGCTCGCGGCGGCGGCGCTCCTCCCCCGCAGGCAGCGACAATCGAGCTCCCGGCTCGCGGCGGCGACGGCGGCGCTCCTCCCCCGCAGGGAGCGCCAGTCGAGCTCCCAGCTCGCGGCGGCGGCGGCGGCGGCGGCGCTCCTCCCCCGCAGGGAGCGCCAATCGAGCTCCCAGCTCGCGGCGGCGGCGGCGCTCCTCCCCCGCAGGCAGCGCCAATCGCGCTCCCAGCTCTGTTCTTTTGTTTTTTTTTTTTTGAATTCTGAGATTTTTCATTTGAAGTAAATCTTAAAGCTATTAAATTCACAAATATGCTAATTTAAATACCCAATTCTATTATCTAAAACACACATTGCAAACATACAAATATCTATTCTCTCCACATGTCAGAGCCCATTCATTTCATGGTTTGGAAATGGGGAGAATAGATCCCCTTAAACTGCAAGTCAGCAGGTGTTTCTTTACAGTTAACTTTAGCAAAATTCATACAAAATATTAATGAACAATGATCTTCTTTACTTGTTAACTCACAAGGAAACACCTTCAAAACTGCATTTTGTTAAAGTTTCTGTACTAAAATGTAGAAAAACTGAACTACACAAATATTGAAAAGTTTAAAATTCCTTAATTTTTTATTCCTGGTACCACTACCACAATTTACAGGGCAATATACCTGATGTAATGAAAAGAAAAAGACAAAGCTACAACAGATAAAAGACCTCAGGAATGTACATCTAATTGACCCTCCGTTGCATGAATCAATAGCTGCACTTTTTGCAAACTGTGGCTAGGACAGTCCTGAACAAGAAGGGTTTCCTGTTTAAGCTGCAGTAACTTTTCTGACTATGGATCATCGTTCCTTCTGCGGCAGGTTTTTACAGTTCCTCTAATGCATTTGGGACGACTGTCTCAAAGTAACCTGCAGCTTTCCTGACAACTCCTCGCTCTCTCTCCTGCTAAGAACTGTAGCCCTTTTCTTCTGAGTTTTGAGAACCTTCTGCTACCATATCCACCACTTCCACCACCAGATCCATAACCACCACCATAGGGACTTCCCGAGCTTCTTCCACCAAAACTGCCCCCCTTCATGGGTCCATAATTTGATTGCTGTTGTCCACTATAATTTCCAAAATCATTATAGCTCCCACCACCACCACCATAGTTACCTCCAAAATTTCCTCCTTCATTGTAAGCATCATATCCTCCACCACCGCCACCATATCCACCATCTTGGTTTCCATATCCTGGTCCACCACCACCATAGCCTCCTCTACTACTGTAACCAGGACCACCACCATCGTTACCACCGTCGCCTCCAAATCCGTTTTATCCACCATCACCTCCTCCATAACTACCTCTGCTGCCACCACCTCCACCACCATAGCCTCCTCTTCCACCAAAGTTTCCACCACGGCCAAAGTTACCTCCACCACCTCCAAAGTTTCCTCCACGACCCATAAAGTTGCCAGATCCACCTCCACGACCTCTCTGTGATCCAGCAGATTGCATTTCTTGTTTAGAAAGGGCCTTTTTCACTTACAATTATGCCCATTAATAGTGTGGTATTTCTGAACAACAATTTTATCAACTGTATCATGATCATCAAAAGTTACAAAAGCAAATCCTCTCTTTTTTCCACTCTGCCTGTCTTCCATAACTCCTATGGTTTCAATCTTGCCATACTTTTCAAAGTAGTCTCTCGAATTACATTCTTCTGTATCTTCTTTAATACCACCAACAAAAATTTTCTTCACTGTTAGACGGGCACCAGGCTTTACAGAATCCTCTCTAGAAACAGCTCTCTTTGGTTCCACTACACGCCCATCAACCTTGTGTGGTCGAGCACACATTGCTGCATCCACCTCTTCAACCCAAGAGTAAGTCACAAAACCAAAGCCCCTGGAACGGTTTGTCTGGGGGTCTCTCATCACCACACAATCTGTAAGTGTGCCCCATTTCTCAAAATGTTCTCTTAAGCTATCGTCTGTAGTTTCAAAGCTCAGACCACCAATAAACAGTTTTCTCAACTGTTCTGGTTCCTTTGGATCATGGCCCTCCTCCCCCCGGCGGCGGCGGCGGCCGGAGTCGGGCTGGGGGCGACCGGGCGGCGGTTTTACCTCCGTTTTGAGACCGGACTCGCCTCTTCCAAGTCGAGTTCAATATGGGACCGAGAGCCCAGCTCTGTTCTATGTTGGGCCATTTTACTTCAGCCCAAAAAAATTTCTTCTAGTATTCCCTAAGGTCTGCTGGGGATCAGTTTTCTTATTTTTCATTTATCTGTATTTGATTTTTTAAAATTGATTCCAATTTTCTGTTGAGATTCTCCATATTTTAATCTATTAACCCCCATCTTTTACTCTCAATATAGTCATTTTAAAGTTCTGTGCTAACTCCAGAATCTGAATTCCCTCTAAATCAATTTTTCTTGGTTTTTTTTTTTTTTTTTTTTTTTTTTTTGTCTTAAGTTTTAGTCACTTTTTCCTGCTTCAGGAATTTCATAATTTTTGATTGTGTGCTGGACGTGGTGAATAAAAAATTCATAGAGACTGAAGATGCTATTACTTTGCACCAGAGAAGATTTACCCTTTTCTCTGTGAATCAGAGTGGCTGATCATTTCAGTCATTTCAGGAATTTTACTAGGTCAGAACTGGGTTGGAGCTTTAGTTGTCTCATCCTACCTATGATTTTTCCTAATTTGTGGCCTCCCTGGATTTTTGCTGTGAGCCTGACAGGTCTTTGATTCTTCAATAAATACAGTCAGTTATTGACTTCAGTCTTTCAGATGTTTGAATTCAGCTCTTTAGGCTCTCAGTTCTCACAGCTTCAGAGTATGGCAAATGTAAGGAGAGACCAGCTATGTATTTGTTGCCGTTACACTTTCTCAGTGAAAATTTGTCTCATAAACACTGAAACATTGCAGATGATTTCACTTTTTCTGACTCAGCCCCCTTCTTGGGGATGGCACTTCTGGGTTTTTACTGTGAGTCTGGTAGGTCTCTAATTCCTCACTTTGGAAAGTTCTCTCCCTCAGGCATTAGGTATTTAGCTTCCTGCTTTATATAGGTTCAAAAACTGGCAAATGTCTTGAAGAGGAGACCTAATGATTGTCACAGGCCCCTTTATCTAGCGGGATTTGGTTTGTTAGTGCCATGACTGTGCAGGAAATTTCACTCTGCTTTCTTGGCTCAGTCCCCCATCATCCTATACCACCCTGACACTAAGGAAATGTCCTGTGGGGGAAATCGGCTTGACATTCTGCTAGATTTCACTCCATCATGCCAGCAAATGAGTTCATCAAAAGGTATGGTGATTTCTCTTTTCCAGTGGAGTATGTCTCCCTACACCAAACCCCTGCTCCAAATCTCTAAATGTCCCTCTCTAGCATATTAGTTGATATTGTTTCTTGATTGCTTCCTTAGCTCGATGATCTTTTATTCAAGTTTGTTTGCTCGTTGCAGCAGGAGTGATGGCCTGTGCCTACCTAGTGCAGGCATGTTATTATGGAGATATGGCTTTGGTCCCAGACACCACAATAAGGAGAATATCATAAGAAAGCAAGTCACACGAGTTGTTTGGTTTCCCAGTGCATGTACAAGTTATGTTTATGCTATACTGTAGTCTATTAAGTGTGCAATAGCATTATGTCTAAAAAAAGTACATATCTTAATTTGAAAGTAGACTTTAAGAATGCTACCCATCATCTGAGCCTTCAGCAAGCTGTAATCTTTTTGCAATAGTAACATCAAAGATCACTGATCACAGATCATGTAACAAGTATAATAGTGAAAAAGTTTGAAATATTGTGAGACTTACCAAAACATGACATAGAGACACGAAGTGAGCAAATGCTGTTGGAAAAATGGCACCACCAGTAGAGCTGCTTGACACAGGGTTGCCACAAACCTTCAATTTGTAAAAAAAAAAAAAAAAAAAAAAAAAAAAGCATTATCTGCAAGGTACAATAAAGTGAAGTGCAATAAAGTGAGGTATGCCTATACATCCTGCCTCAAAGCAGAAATCCTATTTAGATCACCTTTAATTTCTCTCTATGATATATCAATAGTTTTCTATTCTAATAGGGTTCTTACATTTTTTATTACACTTATTATTAGGTATATGATGTTTTGATGATAATGTAGATGGCATATTTTTTAGTTTTTAATTTTATAACTTTTCAGACACAGAAAAATGTTAGTGGAATTTTTTAATGTTTGGTCTCTTATCTGGCAACTCTTCTAAAAACTAACTGATATTCTAATAAGTTATCTGTAGATGGTTTTGGATTTTCTGTATCCTTAATTATATCAACTATGGAAAGTGACAGTATGATTTCTTCCTTTCTTAGCCTTATATTTCTGATTTCTTTTTCCTGCCTTACTGCTAATGCCATTTAATACTTTTACTAATAGGTTGAATAGAAAAGGTAAGAGTTGGCATTCTTATTTTGTTCCTAATCTTACAGTGGACGTTCTCCACATTTCACTATAAATAGGATGGTGGCTCTAAAGTTTTTTGTAGTTTCCCTTTGCTATGAGTTTTTAATCATACATAATTATTGAATTTTATCAAATGCTTTATCTGACTATACTGATATGATCATATACATTTTCTCCTTTATTTTATGGATGTGGTGCATGACATTTATTGATATTTGAATGTTAACTCACCTTGCATTTCTGGAGTAAAACAACTTGGTAGGAATTCACACACACACACACACACACACACACACACATTCACTCACTCACACACTCTACATTTGATTGTCTAACATTTTGTGTATGATTTTTGCTTCTGTATACATAAGGGAGATGGGCCTATTTTCTTTTCTCATAATTGTCCTTTTAATTAGTGAATAGTATATAGAGGGTAGAGATTTAAAAGACCTTTTAAAAGGTCTTCTTCTTCTGTGATATAATACAATACAGTATTACTCCATTTTTTAAAAATGACCTTTTTCATTTTCAAATAATTTCAAATCTGCAGAAAAGATACAAACAGAGTTCCCTTTACCTCTCTCCCAGTTTTTCCTATTGCTAACATCTTATACTACCATAGTATATTTTTCAAAATTAAAAAGCCAACATTTATACATTACTATTAACTAAACTTAAGACTTTTTTTGGATTTCACCAGTTTTCCTGTTAATGACCTTTTTCTGTTCTAGGACCCAATCCAGTATATCACATTCCACTTAGTTAGTTGTCATGTCTCCTTAGTCTTCTCTGGTCTATGACAGTTCCTCATTCCTTCCTTGTTTTTCATGATTTTGACAGTCTTGAGGAATATTTGTCTGATATTTTGTAGAATTGTTCTCAGTCTGGGTTTGGCTGATGTTTTTCTCATGATTCGACTGGAGTTATAGGTTTTGACAAAGAATACCGCAGAAGCGAAGTAACCGTCTCATCACATCATAACAGAGAGTATGTAGTGTCTCCGTGACATCACTGGTGATGTGAAACATCATCACTTGCATAACATGGTGTTTGCTTGGTTTCTCCACTGTAAAGTTACTTTTTCTCCCATTTTATACTGTCTCTGGAATTCAATCATTAAGGCCAGCCCAGGACTGGACTTAAGGGGAAGATTAAGCTTCACCTCCACCTCCTTGGGGAGGAGATGGATGCCGGGGGGGGGCGGGGGGGAGGTTACCTACATATGGAATTCTTCTGTTGGCAAGATTTGTCTTCTCCCTCCCTCCTATTATTTATTTATTTATACACTCATTTATTTACTCCATTATGTTTTAATATGGATTCTTTATAATCTATATACATAATTACAACCTTAAAAACCTCTGGTTCCCCCACTGACATATAAACTTTTTGAGGAAAGGCTCTGTTTCTTTTTTATTTTTGTACACTCTATGCGTTTAGCATAGTCCCCTAATTTATAGTGGACTTCCAGTAATTATTTTTTAATGGATATCTTTCCACTTCAACTGAAAAGTACCCTTTCCTTATATAATAGCATTCTAAATCCAAAATAAAAGTAGATTTTAAAATAAGTAAAAGTAAACTCATGCATGATCACCCTGTAATAAGTATGTAAAAAAGCACAGGGTACTGCAGAAATAACTTAACCATTTGAGTTGGATGTGTCTCCAAAAAATATTGAAGCCACATTTGGAAAGAAATTACAGTATTTGATAAGCCAAGGATATGACCTGCTGTGTGCTTTCTCTTTTTTGTTCAGATCACCAAAGGAGATTAAGACCCCGTTTTCTCCCTTCTCTGGAAAATTATCATCTGATGCAGTCACTCAGATAACAACAGAGAGTCCAGGAAAAACCATGTTTTCATCTGAGATTTTTGTTAATGCTGAAGATCGTGGACATGATATTCCAGACCTCAGTACACAGAAGTTGGGCAAAGTTCCTGTCAAGTTTGCTTCATCATCTTCAGTCCAACAGATTACTGTTCTTCATGGCACAGATGGTAAGAGAATTTTAGGTCACATTACCAACTTTTGTGTGTCATTAACTAAGAAATTTCTTGATTGGGTCTTTCTAGTTAGAAAACCTAATTTTAATTTTAAGCATTAGGTTGTACATGATTAAAACATCTTTTATTTACATAGCTATGAAGAGAATATAATTTATTATGTTTTTACTTCAATTTCTAGTGAAGTTAACAACCTATGTGAAACTCATGCTACTTGTGGCTGACGTATTTTCAACTCATAATACTTGTCATAAGAATGCAAGTAGTTCATGAAAACATAAAAACTATAGAGGTTCAATTTTAGGGAGGTAGATAACTATTTGGCATTGTTTCTTTTACTATTGTTTTGCATGATACAGTGAACAGATAGCAAACACAATACCAGTCTATTTCTTGCTCAAGAAACGTTGAGCAGGGACCCAGGTTGACTGTGACTCTGCTTTCTTTAAAACATGGAACCTTGGATTCATCATCATAGTCAACTGGAAGGGACGAAAAGCATGGAGGAGCACATGTTGGGAGGCTTTTATGGGCTAGGCCTAGGTGTGGCCCACATCACTTTCCACTGACTAGGAATAGTTTAGCTGTGCTTTCCAGGATGAAGAAGAAATGAGTTTTGGTGAACAGCTAGCAATTTCTACCATAAGGTCTACATTTAGAGTGTTCCTATGCTATCATGACAGTGATATTTTTATAGTGCTTATACTATATAACATTCAAAATTATAGCAAGTTATTTTCTTTTTCAGACCAGTAACTGGAAAGTTAAGTTCCCATTCTACCTCCAAATGAGGGTGGGAACTTTCAATTACTAATTTTAAAGTATTCAACAGTTTGTACAAATCTATTCAAAATATATTTTAAGTTTTCCTACTTGTGCAAAAAGTTTACCTGTCTGTAGGTATAAATGGAATATGCCTAAATGTATAAAGAAAATTGCTTAGTTCCACATGTAAATTGCACTGAATTTAATTTGAATAAATACATTTATATGTTGAAATGGTTATATTTCTTTTCTTTTTTTTTTTTTTTACTTTTATTTATTTTATTTTTGGCTGTGTTGGGTCTTCATCGCTGCGTGCAGCCTTTCTCTAGTTGCGGCGAGCGGGGGCTACTCTTCGTTGCGGTGCACGGGCTTCTCATTGCGGTGGCTTCTCTTGTGGTGGAGCACGGGCTCTAGGCGCGTGGGCTTCGGTGCATGGGCTCAGTAGTTGTGGCTCGCGGGCTCTAGAGCGCAGGCTCAGTAGTTGTGGCACATGGGCTTAGTTGCTCCGCGGCATGGGGGATCTTCCCGGACCAGGGCTGGCACCCGTGTCCCCTGCATTGGCAGGCGGATCCTTAACCACTGCGCTATCAGGGAAACCCGAGATGGTTATATTTCTTATACATTTTTATTGTGATATAAAATTATGCCCCCCAAATGTATAGTCTAATCAATATCACACAGAACACCTTTAATGTGTCAGTTACCTATTGCCACCGTGATACTGTATAAGAACCTCGAAAATCTCAGTGCTTCGTAACAACAGACATTTGCTTTCCTCACTCATGGGCTTATGAGTCAGTTGGAGTTTGGCATCAGGATGCAAAAACGGTTTGGGTCTGTTCCACATGCCTTGTACTGAAACCCAGGCTACTCTGGGTATGCTGTTTTCATGTTGGTGGCAGAGCACAGGAGAGGAAATCCAACTGTGAAAGTGTATTTTATACCTCTTCTGACATCAAATGGATCGGTCTACATAGAGCCCACAGTTCACGGTCTTACCTTTACATACAGGTACTTGGTAGAAAAGACTCCTTTAAAAGAGAAATATTATTTGGTTTAATAATAAAAGATTTTTAACTCTGTGGATTCAGAAGTAAAATTTTAAAAATATTTTAAAAGTATACAGAATAGCATGTTGAATTTATGACTATGTGTCCACTGCTCTGAATTAACAAATTAAGAGTAATATGCTATATGTTTATATTTAGTTCCATTTGCAAGTTTTTTGAAGGAATAAAGTTTATGGTTGGACTTTCTTCTTTACCCTTCTGCAGTCCTTTCTTTCTCTCCCAGGAACAACCATTATTTGCTGAATAGTCGCTTCTTCCCCCAGAGATAGGCAGTCCAAAGTAACTTTAAGACTTCTGCATCCAAACAGAAAGTTGTTGAGAATTTCAAAAAGCCACTTATCTTGCCTCTGAATTCTCCATCTCCACATGGTAGCCATTCTTGCCCTGGGTCCATTGTAATTCTGCCCAATTGTTGTTGTCCATTTTCTGCAAACTTTGAACTAAATGGTAAATTTAACCATCACCACCAAGCTTTATATACACTGGTGGAGGAAGAAAACTACTAAGTCAATATTCTAACAATAATGACTACAGCAACGTCCAAAGAGAAGTAGAGGCTACAGCCTATTTTTCCTGTTATTTAAATTCTTCCAGCCTCTATACATTTCTTCATTCTCCTTGAATTCAGCCAGGTTCTCATTGGCTGGGGCTTTGCCTGATAGGTTGGTACAAGTATTCCTAAGTAGTCTAAGGCTTTGCTAGCCCTGCATAGGTTTAAGGTCATTTTTTGTTAATTTCTATGACCAGGCTTGGTAAAGTGGTCCCCTAGGTGTAAGCCATACTCCTACTGACTTTCTTCTTTTAAGGTAACCTTATTTCTCCCTGATAGTTAAGGTCAATTGTAGTTTTAGTCAACACTATGGCATCCTATTCCCTGTATTGTTTCAGTGACATAAAGAATGTAAAATGACTAGATGGCTCCTGTCTCCCGGTAGAAGTGCCCCTCCCTTATTTCTAAGATCTTCCATCAAACAAAGCAGAGTCACAGAGATAGAAAGCAAAAGATTTTAAAGGCTTCTGCCTTTGTTCCTAAATATATGCATTCTGTCTGTAGGATAGGCAAGTGCCATATGTGGTTCTGAGCACATGCCGTATTTGGCAAGCTAGCATTCCAGCCTCAGAAAGTGATGCCTCCCAGCTTGTGCCATGACAGTTATCAGTAAATTGTTCACTCGCTTTTTTGTTTTTGAGTTTACCATAGCTGTGGGTGATCAGGCTTGTGAGGAGAACAGTGACTCCCTTTAGGCATCAGCCTGTTGTCTCATTTCCTTCACTATGAAGTCAGTTCCTTGGTTGGAAGCAGGGTACTAGTAATATGGATTCCATGTCAAATCATCAGAATGATGGAGTGGTCAAGGATGGTAACACAATTCTAAGTAATATAAAAGTTGTTATTGCGTCCAGAATGAAGGAGATCTCATTCTACTCTGGGACTATCAGACTCTGTCTAGAGTATTTTGATTTTTATAAACTAGACATGGGCAACTAGGAGTCCATCTAGAGGTGATTACAGGATGCAAGAGAAGACCATGGTCCATAAGGATAAACTGAAGAAGCTGTTGTGTTTAATCAGGAGAAGTGGTAGCTATCTACAAAATTCTATTTGAATGAGCAGTACAACCCCATGAATACTGAGGAGTAACCTAAACAAGAATTTTATAGGACTCATGTGATGGCAATACTAATCCTTTGTGTAGGCATAGAAAAGGAGAGTAGACTAAAAGGAGGGATGGGATATTTCTGAATGGGAAAATTGAATATTTAAAGATGTCATTTATTCCCAAATGAATTTAAACTCTAATGTAATTCTACTCAAAATTCTAATGGAATTGTTCTTTTGAACTTGTTTAATTGATCTTAAGTTTTTTCCGGAAGACTAATAAAGAAAATACTGGAAAAGAAGAGTAATGGGGAGGATAAATTTTAGCAGCAGCCGGTGGAGTGTTTTAATGGGATGCCTGGAAGTTGCAGACATTATTCTCACCCTTGACCTATGGGCCCAGACTTAGTCATATGTCCATACATGTCTGCAAGGGAGATTGGGAAATACAGTGTACAGATGAGCAGTATGTACCCAGCTAAATATCAAAATGCTGTTACAGAGAGAGAGAGAGTTTCTACCACATCATGAAAGAAAAACAAGTGTATAGAAAAAGATTTCAGGGACTTCCCTGGTGGCGCAGTGGTTAAGAATCCACCTGCCAGTGCAGGGGACACGGGTTCGAGCCCTGGTCCGGGAAGATCCCACATGCCGCAGAGCAACTAAGCCCGTGTGCCACAACTACTGAGCCTGTGCTCTAGAGCCTGCGAGCCACAACTACTGAGCCCATGCTCCACAACTACTGAAGCCTGCGTGCCTAGAGCCTGTGCTCCACAACAAGAGAAGCCACTGCAGTGAGAAGAGTGAGAAGCTCGCGCACCACAACGAACAGTAGCCCCCCCACACCGCAACTAGAGAAAGCCCGCGTGCAGCAATGAAGACCCAATGAAGCAAAAAAATAAGAAGAAGAAGAAAAAGATTTCATCTTCTATAATAATCAAATTACTACCATGTCACAGACATTTTAGAAAGAATTTTAGCAGTTAGTATTTAAAAAAAAGAAACTTTATAAATGACATAATTTTTCACTCTGAAATCAGAAAACTTATGTGAAATGGGGCAGCAGGGGAGAATGGGTATGCTATAAACAGGAAGTCTTTATTACAGAATTCTTTATTATTGAAAATTTAATCCAGCCTAAATTTTTAACATTATGAGAAGGGTTAAATACACTTAATGTGTAGTAGAATGATAAAAAATGTGACGATAGGAAATAAAATGAATATTTTATTATCAGTGTAAAGTAGAAAAACTGAATTCCACATTATACATACTATACACAACTATGTAAACAAATAAGAAATACAGAGGAAAGACCTGTAGAAATACATTAAAATATTAATAATAGTTATCTTTGAGTGGTAAGACTTTGTCTTTTTTATTTCTGTGTATTTTTTTAATATTGAGAAGTTATACTTTTTTAATGGGAAACTTATTTTGAAAATCTGCCACATAGAAGAGAATTAGATTTACTTTCTATGACTCTGGAGGGAGAACCTTCAAAGATCAGTAGTAGGGGTTAACAACGACCAGGTTTGGGTTCAATATAAGATAAAGTGTTTCTTAGTTAGAGCCATCTAAATATGGAATAGATTGCTAGGAAGTCGTCTTCTCAATGAATCCTACCCTTACCACTCTATTTAAACTGCATCCTGCTGCAATTTCCCAAATACTTCTAATCTTCCTCAGCATTTTCTAATTTTTGGGGGGGGAGTGGCTGTTTTGGGTCTTTGTTGCTGCACACGGGCTTTCCCTAGCTGTGGTGAGTAGGGGCTACTCTTCGTTGTGGTGCATGGGTTTCTTATTGTGGTGGCTTCTCCTGTTGCAGAGCGTGGGCTCTAGGCGCACAGGCTTCAGTAGTTGCAGCACGAGGGCTCAGTACTCGCAGCACAAAGGCCCTAGAGCACGTGGGCTTCAGTAGTTGCGGCACATGGGCTCAGTAGTTGTGGCGCTCGGGCTCTAGGGCGGGCGGGCTTTGGTAGTTGTGGCACGCAGGCTCAGTAGTTGTGGTGCACAGGCTTAGTTGCTCCACAGCATGTGAGATCTTCCCAGACCAGGTATCGAACCCCTGTCCCCTGCATTGGCAGGCAGATTCTTAACCCACTGCACCACCAGGGAAGTCCCAGTATTTTCTAATTTTTTATGTCACTAATAATTTATAAAAATACTAGATGATTTACTTATTTAGTATGCTAATTGTTTACTGTCTATCTCCCTCTTCTAGAATGCTAGTTTACTGATACATTCCAAGAATCTTGACCACTGCTTGGCACATTAAAGGTGCTTAATATTTGTTCAGTTAATTAATAAATGTTTTCTTATTAATTATTCTGATCTTTATGTCCTTAGGCCAGCCTTTACTGTTGCCATATAAGCCTTCTGGTAGTACAAAGATGTACTATGTTCCCCAATTAAGACAAATTCCTTCATCTCTGGATTCCAAGTCAGACACCACCATTGAGAGCTCACACTCAGGTATTATGCAGAAATTATTCAAAATTTTATTTTTTGAAATTTTATTTGTGGATTGGCTGTTTAATTCTGGATGACATATGAAAGCTCAGTGCTCTTTAATCTTTAAGTGAAACATGGAGATTTTCATGACACAGGCTCTGGTTCAGATAGGTGAGTTATTTGGTCAGATGTATTGTGTACACTCAAACATTTGATAAATATTTGAAGAAAATTGTATGAACAGTTACTTGTTTGGGTTAGTGGACTCCATCTAGGACAAAGGTTTCCAAGTTTTCTCTGTTCACAGTCACCTTAGTGTTTGGGTGATTTCTTTTCTCATCATCGTGGGGATATAAATCATCAGCAGCATATAAATACATGAAGTATTTTTTCAGACACTAAGCTATTATGTTATTAGGGTATAAAAATACTTAGCGTTTTGATCTTACAGCTTAATAAGCAAAAATATTTTTCGTTTTGTGTTTGAAAGAAAACATTTTACTTTGTTCAGAAATATGCATAATTACTTGCTAACGAGATATGTGTGGCTATTAGGGCACAGTTTCTCAAACCTTGAGATGAGATTGGACACAACCACCCTCATTTATTGCTTTTGTTACAGAAACCGTCAAAAATCCAACTCTGCAGAGATACAGACAGCAGCATTGAAAGGAATGTAGCAGTATCTAATGTTGAAACTTTAAACTATCTTTAGCGATTAGTTTTTGTCCTGTACACCAGATATTACATATCACTCTTTCTCTAGAATTTTAAAATATCCCACAACATCCCTGTGAGATCACCACAATAGAACTGCAGATTTAGAAAATGAATAGCATCCTGTGGAGGAACTGAATAAATATTTTCTGTGGAAAATTATAAGGATACAGAGTTGGTATGGTGCGGGGTTTTGATTGTTGGGATAACATATTGATTGGTCCACAGGAGTTGACTTGGTTCAGTTTAGATATAAATTGTTCATGATTTGTCAATAGACATCTTTATAGGTGTAGAAATTAAAAAGAAAGTAGTTGTCCCTGGTCTTACGCAGATTTTCTGTTAATTTTAAGAGGACCCAACTAGTATCTAATGGTAACTGAGTTAAAGCCCCGATATAATTGCTCCTGATTTCCCACTGTGATGCCACTGAAAAAAAGAACCACAAAATGCTCATATGTTAGGATTGATTATGAAGCCTATAACCAGGAACTGGAAGAAATTTTCACTACCTGCATGGCTATGATTTTAAAAACTCACTTAGTGGCTACGAGACATAAAACAAGCTTACTTAATTGATTGTAGGTAGGAAAATCTTTTATCTCAGTCTCACTTTCAGCCCCCTAGTTCAGAAGACAGAATGTACCAATAGAAGTCTAATCAGGTGTTCCAGTATTTTTTGAGGCCTCCTGTGTACTTCTATTCATTTACATCCTAACTCTTCCCTTTGGAGACATTAACTTTGAGAAAAATTGGACAGTAGTGGGAAGAGGAAATGACTCAGGGATGGTACACTGTATCCTGAGAAATACTGTCCGTATAAATAAAGTACTGAATGCATCAGTTAGACAAGAAGAGATCTGTTGGCTATATATACTTGAGGTTGTCATTTATCATGTTCTGCATCTATTCTGAGAGTGAGGGAGTTGACAGTAGAAAATAATAGTTTCTTAGACCAGTAGAGCTGATCTAGATGAAAGCCTAGGAATTGTTCTGATAGATAGTGTCTATTAGTATGTTGTGATTCTATAGATACTAGAAAGATCCAACTAGAGTTTGGGGCCAAGGGCAAGTCATAAACCATTGCAGATATTTGGACCAAATAATTTCTCCTCAGTTGAGAATGAGTAAACAATTGAACTCATAAAATTCTTTTAGAGACAAAAACAAAGGGACTTCCCTGGTGGCGCAGTGGTTAAGAATCCGCCTGCCAATACAGAGGACACGGGTTCCAGCCCTGGTCCGGGAAGATCCCACATGCCACAGAGCAACTAAGCCTGTGCGCCACAACTACTGAGCCTGCGCTTTAGAGCCTGCGAGCCACGACTACTGAAGCCCGCATGCCTAGAGCCCGTGCTCCACAACAAGAGAAGCCACTGCAATGAGAAGCCCGCGCACTGCAACGAAATGTAGCCCCCGCTCGCCGCAACTAGAGGAAGCCCGTGCACAGCACCGAAGACCCTACACAGGCAAAAATAAAAATAAATAAATTAAAAACAAAACAAAAACAAAAAAACAAGGCAAAGGTAACCTCGCAAAGAAAGAGATAGATGTTAGAGATTTACTCATTAGGTCAAGTAACACTCTGAAGTAGTAACAGGATTTCATTTATATCTGACAGTAAGTTCTGTGAAGATAGGTACTATGTCTTTTTTTTTGTAAGCCATTTTATACCTCATACCAATATATAATATAGATGTTATTTTTATATTCATTTAAAGACATTTAAATATTTTGTGTACTAGTACTGTCAATAGGAGCAAAAAGCCATGGGGAGAGAACTGGTTGGGATTTTTAAAACAAAGTGAGGAGTTAATAGCAGAAAAAAATGGTGGAGTAAAGACCTCCAACATTTTGCCCTGTGATAAAAGCAACAGAATTTTGGCAAAACTTTATGGAAAACTTTTCCAAAACTCGAAATTAACCAAAGGCTTGTAGCTTTTGTAGTAAGCATTTATTCAAGAAAAATGGCTGAACCTTGATAAGAATAGTAAGCTTGTGGCATTTTACCTTGCCCTATTCTCATTGCCACACTCAGCTCAGTGATAACCTTGAAAAATATCAGCCTGCATTCCCAGGACTGGAGGGAGCAGAACAGAGCTGGACCTCTTTCACAATTTCATTCCCAAAGAATTGTCAGTATTTGATCTGTCTGATGGCTCTCTGGAAGACTCCACTCAAAAGGCTTATCTTTATTTGACCTTACCCAGAGCTATCCAGTGCGTATGAGCCTCTGTGTCTATGTGTGAGGTGTTTGTCAAAAAACACTTACAGGCAAGTGTTTTATTTTAGTTTCTTAAATATTTATTTATTTTATTTATTTATTTTGGCTGCGCCGGGTCTTAGTTGCACCACTCAGGATCTTCGTTGCGGCATGCGGACTCCTTAGTTGCAGGACCTAGTTCCCTGACCAGGGATCGATCCCGGGGCCCCTGCATTGGGAGCCCGGAGTCTTACCCCCTAGACCACCAGGGAAGTCCCCAGGCAACTGTTTTAATGTCACAATGCAGGAGGCAGTGGATAACACTTTAGACAAACAATAGACTAACCAAAAGCTTTAACGGAAAAACTGAGGATGAGATGTCCATAGATATTTTGAAAAGCATTGATATATTCCTAGGACTCTAGAAGACCACAAGTGTGCACAGGCCTGAGTGCATGCTCAGGAAAGATCTGAGAGGGGCCTACCCTTTACCTTTGGCTGCCCTTGAGGCTCTGGGCAAGAAGAAAGGGAAGGCTAAGGCAGAATTGATAACTCCCTGCCCTCAGCATTGATGGCTATGTGCACGTAGTCCCTCGGCAAAGACTGGGAGATTTATTGTTTCTAGATGTTTAAGGATACCTCCATCTAGGCATTAGCTGACCACTAAGCTAGTTGAGTGGCAGCTTCAGTAGACTTCATAGAATTTGTTCAGAAAAGTTACTTAAAAAAAAAACAGCGTAAAGCAACAGCAGGAAACTGTAGGGAGGTAGTAGACTCTGATTTCCAGGGTTGTCACATTATATTTTTTAAGATGTCGAGTTTTCAACAAAAAGTTACAAGATATGGAAATTCAAAGTAAAAACAAAATATATGGACCATACAAAAGTTTAGAAACTGTCTGTGAGGAATCTCAGACATTGGACTTACTAAATGAAGATGTTAAAATAGCTATTTAAAATATGTTCAAAGAACTAAATGAAACCATGTCTAAAGAAGTATAGGGAGAGGGGCAAGATGGCGGAAGAGTAAGACGAGGAGATCACCTTCCTTCCCACAGATACAGTAGAAATACATCTACACGTGGAACTGCTCCTACAGAACACCCACTGAACGCTGGCAGAAGACGTCAGAACTCCCAAAAGGCAAGAGACTCCCCACGTACTTGGGTAGGGCAAAAGAAAAAAGAAAAAACAGAGACAAAAGAATAGGGACAGGACCTGCACCAGTGGGAGGGAGCTGTGAAGGAGGAAAGGTTTCCACACACTAGGAAGCCCCTTCACGGGCAGAGACTGTGGGTGGCAGAGGGGGGAAGCTTCGGAGCCACGGAGGAGAGCGCAGCCACAGGGGTGCGGAGGGCAAAGCGGAGAGATTCCCGCACGGAGGAGCGGTGCTGAGTGGCACTCACCAGCCCGAGAGGCTTGTCTGCTCAGCCGCTGGGGCGGGTGGGGGCTGGGAGCTGAGGCTCGGGCTTCGGTGCTAGCCGAGAGGGAGTCCGGGAAAAAGTCTGCAGCTGCCAAAGAGGCAAGAGACTTTTTCTTGCCTCTTTGTTTCGTGGCGCGCAAGGAGAGGGGATTCAGAGCGCCGCCTAAACGAGCTCCAGAGACGGGCGCGAGCCGCGGCTATAAGCGCGGACCCCAGAGGCGGGCGCGAGCCGTGGCTAACAGCGCGGACCCCAGAGACGGGCGTGAGCCGCGGTTATCAGCGTGGACCCCAGAGACGGGCGGGAGACGCTAAGGCTGCTGCTGCCGCCACCAAGAAGCCTGTGTGCGAGCACAGGTCACTCTACACACCGCCCCTCCCGGGAGCCTGTGCAGCTCGCCACTGCCAGGGTCCCGTGATCCAGGGACAACTTCGCCGGGAGAACGCACGGCGCGCCTCAGGCTGCTGCAACGTCACGCCGGCCTCTGCTGCCGCAGGCTTGCCCCGCCTCCTCCATACCGCTCCCTCCCCCCGGCCTGAGTGAGCCAGAGCTCCCGAAGCAGCTGCTTCTTTAACCCCGTCCTGTCTGGGCGGGGAACAGACGCCCTCAGGCGACCTACACGCAGAGGCGGGTCCAAATCCAAAGCTGAACTCCGGGAGCTGTACGAACAAAGAAGAGAAAGGGAAGTCTCTCCCAGCAGCCTCAGAAGCAGTGGGTTAAAGCTCCACAAACAACTTGATGTGCCTGCATCTGTTGAATACCTGAATAGACAACGAATCATCCCAAATTCAAGAGGTGGACTTTGGGAGCAGAATATATTAATTTTTCCCCTTTTCCTTTTTTTGTGAGTGTATATGTGTATGCTTCTGGGTGAGATTTTGTCTGTATAGCTTTGCTTTCACCATTAGTCCTAGGGTTAGGTCCGTCCATGTTTTTTTTCTTTGTTTTTTTGTTCACTCAAAAAAATTTTTTTTCCTAATAAATGTTTTCTTAATATTTTTTCCCTTATTTTCTATTTTTAGAAATTAAAAAAAAATTTTAATAAGTTTTTTCATATTTTTTATTTTAAAAAATTAAACATTTTTTCTTAATAAATTTTTTTCTTAATAATTTTTTTCTTATTTTTTACTACAAAAAATTAATAAATCTATTTTTAAAAATTAAAAAAAATTTTTTTTCTGAATACATTTATTCTTAATTTTTTTTCTTATTTTTTATTATAATAGCTTTATTTTATTTTATTTTATCCTCTTTCTTTCTTTCTTTCTATTTTTTTCTCCTTTTTATTCTGAGCCATGTGGACGAAAGGCTCTTGGTGCTCCAGCCAGGCATCAGGGCTGTGCCTCTGAGGTGGGAGAGCCAACTTCAGGACACTGGTCCACAAGAGACCTCCCTTCTCCACGTAACATCAAACGGTGAAAATCTCTCAGAGACCTCCATCTCAACATCAAGACCCAGCTTAACTCAACGACCAGCAAGCTACAGTGCTGGACACCCTATGCCAAACAACTAGCAAGACAGGAATACAGCCCCATCCATTAGCAGAGAGGCTGCCTAAAATCATAATAAGGCCACAGACACCCCAAAACACACCACCAGACGTGGACGTGCCCACCAGAAAGACAAAATCCAACCTCATCCACCAGAACACAGGCACTAGTCCCCTCCACCAGGAAGCCTACACAACCCACTGAACCAACCTTAGCCACTGGGGACAGATACCAAAAGCAACGGGAACTACGAACCTGCAGCCTGTGAAAAGGAGACCCCAAACACAGTAAGATAAGCAAAATGAGAAGACAAAAAACCACACAGCAGGTGAAGGAGCAGGGTCAAAACACACCAGACCTAACAGATGAAGAGGAAATAGGCAGTCTACCTGAAAAAGAATTCAGAATAATGATAGTAAAGATGATCCAAAATCTTGGAAATAGAATAGACAAAATGCAAGAAACATTTAACAAGGACGTAGAAGAACTAGAGAGGAACCAAGCAACGATGAAAAACACAATAAATGAAATTAAAAATACTCTAGACGGGATCAATAGCAGAATAACTGAGGCAGAAGAACGGATAAGTGACCTGGAAGATAAAATAGTGGAAATAACTACTGCAGAGCAGAATAAAGAAAAAAGAATGAAAAGAACTGAGGACAGTCTCAGAGACCTCTGGGACAACATTAAACGCACCAACATTCGAATTATAGGGGTCCCAGAAGAAGAAGAGAAAAAGAAAGGGACTGAGAAAATATTTGAAGAGATTATAGTTGAAAACTTCCCTAATATGGGAAAGGAAATAGTTAATCAAGTCCTGGAAGCACAGAGAGTCCCATACAGGATAAATCCAAGGAGAAACATGCCAAGACACATATTAATCAAACTATCAAAAATTAAATATAAAGAAAGCATATTAAGAGCAGCAAGGGAAAAACAACAAATAACACACAAGGGAATCCCCATAAGGTTAACATCTGATCTTTCAGCAGAAACTCTGCAAGCCAGAAGGGAGTGGCAGGATATACTTAAAGTCATGAAGGAGAAAAACCTACAACCAAGGTTACTCTACCCAGCAAGGATCTCATTCAGATTCGATGGAGAAATGAAAACCTTTACAGACAAGCAAAAGCTGAGAGAGTTCAGCACCACCAAACCAGCTTTACAACAAATGCTAAAGGAACTTCTCTAGGCAAGAAACACAAGAGAAGGAAAACACCTACAATAACAAACATAAACTATTTAAGAAAATGGGAATAGGAACATACATATCAATAATTACCTTAAATATAAATGGATTAAATGCTCCCACCAAAAGACACAGACTGGCTGAATGGATACAAAAGCAAGACCCATATATATGCTGTCTACAAGAGACCCACTTCAGACCTAGAGACACATACAGACTGAAAGTGAGGGGATGGAAAAAGATATTCCATGCAAATGGAAATCAAAAGAAAGCTGGAGTAGCAATTCTCATATCAGACAAAATAGACTTTAAAATAAAGACTATTACAAGAGACAAAGAAGGACACTATATAATGATCAAGGGATCGATCCAAGAAGAAGATATAACAATTGTAAACATTTATGCACCCAACATAGGAGCACCTCAGTACATAAGGCAAATACTAACAGCCATAAAAGGGGAAATCGACAGCAACACAATCATAGTAGGGGACTTTAACACCCCACTTTCACCAATGGACAGATCATCCAAAATGAAAATAAATAAGGAAACACGAGCTTTAAATGATACATTAAACAAGATGGACTTAATTGATATTTATAGGACATTCCACCCAAAAACAACAGAATACACATTTTTCTCAAGTGCTCATGGAACATTCTCCAGGATAGATCATATCTTGGGTCACAAAACAAGCCTTGGTAAATTTAAGAAAATTGAAATCGTATCAAGTATCTTTTCTGACCACAACGCTATGAGACTAGATATCAATTACAGGAAAAGGTCTGTAAAAAATACAAACACATGGAGGCTACACAATACACTACTTATTAACGAAGTGATCACTGAAGAAATCAAAGGGGAAATCAAAAAATACCTAGAAACAAATGACAATGGAGACACGACGACCCAAAACCTATGGGACGCAGCAAAAGCAGTGCTAAGAGGGAAGTTTATAGCAATAGAAGCCTACATCAAGAAACAGGAAACATCTCGAATAAACAACCTAACCTTGCACCTAAAGCAATTAGAGAAAGAAGAACAAAAAAACCCCAAAGCTAGCAGAAGGAAAGAAATCATAAAGATCAGATCAGAAATAAATGAAAAAGAAATGAAGGAAACAATAGCAAAAATCAATGAAACTAAAAGCTGGTTCTTCAAGAAGATAAACAAAATTGATAAACCATTAGCCAGACTCATCAAGAGAAAAAGGGAGAAGACTCAAATCAATAGAATTAGAAATGAAAAAGGAGAAGTAACCACTGACACTGCAGAAATACAAACGATCATGAGAGATTACTACAAGCAACTCTATGCCAATAAAATGGACAACCTGGAAGAAATGGACAGATGCTTAGAAATGCACAACCCACCGAGACTGAACCAGGAAGAAATAGAAAATATGAACAGACCGATCACAAGCACTGAAATTGAAACTGTGATTAAAAATCTTCCAACAAACAAAAGCCCAGGACCAGATGGCTTCACAGGCGAATTCTATCAAACATTTAGAGAAGAGCTAACACCTATCCTTCTCAAACTCTTCCAAAATATTGCAGAGGGAGGAACACTCCCCAACTCATTCTACGAGGCCACCATCACCCTGATACCAAAACCAGACAAAGATGTCACAAAGAAAGAAAACTACAGGCCAATATCACTGATGAACACAGATGCAAAAATCCTCAACAAAATACTAGCAAACAGAATCCAACAGCACATTAAAAGGATCATACACCATGATCAAGTGGGGTTTATTCCAGGAATGCAAGGATTCTTCAATATACGCAAATCAATCAACGTGAATACATCATATTAACAAATTGAAGGAGAAAAACCATATGATCATCTCAATAGATGCAGAGAAAGCTTTCGACAAAATTCAACACCCATTTATGATAAAAGCCCTGCAGAAAGTAGGCATAGAGGGAACTTTCCTCAACATAATAAAGGCCATATATGACAAACCCACAGCCAACATTGTCCTCAATGGTGAGAAACTGAAACCATTTCCACTAAGATCAGGAACAAGACAAGGTTGCCCACTCTCACCACTATTATTCAACATAGTTTTGGAAGTTTTAGCCACAGCAATCAGAGAAGAAAAAGAAATAAAAGGAATCCAAATCGGAAAAGAAGAAGTAAAGCTGTCACTGTTTGCAGATGACATGATACTATACATAGAGAATCCTAAAACTGGCACCAGAAAACTACTAGAGCTAATCAATGAATTTGGTAAAGTAGCAGGATACAAAATTAATGCACAGAAATCTCTTGCCTTCCTATATACTAATGATGAAAAATCTGAAAGTGAAATTAAGAGAACACTCCCGTTTACCATTGCAACAAAAAGAATAAAATATCTAGGAATAAACCTACCTAAGGAGACAAAAGACCTGTATGCCGAAAATTATAGGACACTGATGAAAGAAATTAAAGATGATACAAATAGATGGAGAGATATACCATGTTCTTGGATTGGAAGAATCAACATTGTGAAAATGACTCTACTACCCAAAGAAATCTACAGATTCAATGCAATCCCTATCAAACTACCACTGGCATTTTTCACAGAACTAGAACCAAAAATTTCACAATTTCTATGGAGAACAAAAGACCCCGAATAGCCAAAGCAATCTTGAGAACGAAAAATGGAGCTGGAGGAATCAGGCTCCCTGACTTCAGACTATATTACAAAGCTACAGGAATCAAGACAGTTTGGTACTGGCACAAAAACAGAAATATAGATCAATGGAACAGGATAGAAAGCCCAGAGATAAACCCACGCACATATGGTCACCTTATCTTTGATAAAGGAGGCAAGCATATACAGTGGAGAAAAGACAGCCTCTTTAATAAGTGGTGCTGGGAAAATTGGACAGGTACATGTAAAAGTATGAAATTAGAACACTCCCTGACACCATACACAAAAATAAACTCAAAATGGATTAAAGACCTAAGTGTAAGGCCAGACACTATCAAACTCTTAGAGGAAAACATAGGCAGAACACTCTATGACATAAATCACAGCAAGATCCTTTTTGACCCAGATCCTAGAGAAATGGAAATAAGAACACAAATAAACAAATGGGACCTAATGAAACTTAAAAGCTTTTGCACAGCAAAGGAAACCATAAACAAGACCAAAAGACAACCCTCAGAATGGGAGAAAATATTTGCAAATGAAGCAACTGACAAAGGATTAATCTCCGAGATTTACAAGCAGCTCATGCAGCTCAATAACAAAAAAACAAACAACCCAATCCAAAAATGGGCAGAAGACCTAAATAGACATTTCTCCAAAGAAGATATACAGATGGCCAACAGACACATGAAAGCATGCTCAACATCATTAATCATTAGAGAAATGCAAATCAAAACTACAATGAGGTATCATCTCACACCGGTCAGAATGGCCATCATCAAAAAATCTAGAAACAATAAATGCTGGAGAGGGTGTGGAGAAAAGGGAGCACTCTTGCACTGTTGGTGGGAATGTAAATTGATACAGCCACTATGGAGGACAGTATGGAGGTTCCTTAAAAAACTACAAATAGAACTACCATACGACCCAGCAATCCCACTTCTGGGCATATACCCTGAGAAAACCATAATTCAAAAAGAGTCATGTACCAAAATGTTCATTGCAGCTCTATTTACAATAGCCAGGACATGGAAGCAACCTAAGTGTCCATCATCGGATGAATGGATAAAGAAGATGTGGCACATATATACAGTGGAATATTACTCAGCCATAAAAAGAAATGAAATGGAGGTATTTGTAATGAGGTGGATGGAGTTAGAGTCTGTCATACAGAGTGAAGTAAGTCAGAAAGAGAAAAAAAAATACAGTATGCTAACACATATATATGGAATCTAAGGGAAAAAAAAAGGGCCATGAAGAACCTAGTGGCAAGATGGGAATAAAGACACAGACCTACTAAAGAATGGACTTGAGGATATGGGGAGGGGGAGGGGTGAGATGCGACAGGATGAGAGAGTGTCATGGACATATATACACTACCAAATGTAAAATAGATAGCTAGTGGGAAGCAGCCGCATAGCACAGGGAGATCAGCACGGTGCTTTGTGACCACCTTGGGGGGGGGTGGGATGGGGAGGGTGGGAGGGAGGGAGATGCGGAAGGGAGGAGATATGGAAACGTGTGTATATCTGTAGCTGATTCACTTTGTTATAAAGCAGAAACTAACACACAATTGTGAAGCAATTATACTTCAATAAAGATGTTTAAAAAAAAAAAAAAGAAGTATAAGAACAGTGTCTTACCAAATAGAGAATATCAATAAAGAGAAATTACAAAAAAGAACCAAATAGAAGATCTGTAGTTGAAAAGTACAATAACTAAAATAAAAAATTGACTGGAGAAAGCTCAGTATCAGATTTGAACAGGCAGAAGTATGAGTCAGTGAACTTGAAGATAGGCCAATTGAGATTATCCAGTGTGAGAAACAGAAAGAAAAAAGAATGAAGAGAAATTAACAGAATCTCAGAGTCCTATGGGACACCTTCAAGCATCCTATTATACACATAATGGGAGTTCCAGATGAAGAGACAGAAAAAGAGACTGAAGGAGTATTTGGAGAAATAATGGCCTAAAATTTCACAAATTTGATGACTGCTGTTAATCTGCACATCCCAAAAGCTCAAGGAAGTCCAAGCATGATACAGTCAAAGAGAGCCACATCTACATACATCATAAACCATCAAATGACAAAGACAGTGTTAAAGCAGCAAGAGCGGAGTTATCATGTACAAAGAATCTTCAATAAAACTAATTGCTGATTTTTCATCAGAAACCATAGAGGCCAGAAGGCATTGCAATGACATATGCAAAGAGCTGAGGAAAAGAACCTGCCTACCAAGTATTCTGTACCTAGCAAAACTACCCTTCAGAAATGAAGGAGAGATGAAGACATTCTCAGATAAACAACAGTTGAAAGACTCCACTGCTAGCAAACTGACCCACAGAAAATACTAAAGAGATTTTTTTCAAGATGGAATGGTGAACACCAGACAGTAACTTAAATCCACATGAAAAAAGTACTAAAGGTAACTACATAAGTAAATACAAAAGACAGTATAAATGTATTTTTGTTTGTAAGTCAGTTTTTCTCCTATATGACTTAAAAGACAAATGCAGTATAAGCAAGTCCCAAATACATAAAGAAAAACTAACAGAATTAAAATGAAAAAACCTGACACTATTTTTTTAAATAAATAAATAAATTTATTTATTTATTTATTTGTATTTTTATTTTTGGCTGCGCTGGGTCTTCGTTGCCGCGCGCGAGTTTTCTCTAGCTGTGGCGAGCAGGGGCTACTCTTTGTTGTGGTGCGCGGGCTTCTCATTGTGCTGGCTTCTCTTGTTGAGGAGCACGGGCTCTAAGTGCATGGGCTTCAGTAGTTGTGGCTCTTGGGCTCTAGAGCGCAGGCTCAGTAGTTTTGGCGCGCAGGCTTAGTTGCTCCGCGGCATGTGAGATCTTCCCAGACCAGGGCTCGAGCCCGTGTCCCCTGCATTGGCAGGCGGATTCTTAACCACTGTACCACCAGGGAAGTCCGAAAAACTGACACTATTAAACGGAGAAATATTTCAAGCCAATAGCAAACGGTCATATATTGTATAATTCCATGTATATGAAATGTCCAGAATGAGCAAATCCATATAGACAGAAAGTAGATTAGTGGATGCCAGGGGATGTTGGGGAGGGGAAAATAGGGAGTAACAGCTAACATATACAAGATTTCTTTGTGGGGGCGTGACAAAAATGTTCTGGAATTAGATAGCAATATTGGTTGTGAAAATACTAAGAACTAGTGAATTGTACACTTACTTTAATCGGTGAATTTTTTTTTTTGAATCTTGTAGAAGTTTTTATTTCAGTGATGAAAAGAACGCAGTAAATGGAAACTATGCTGGTTTACGTTAGGCATGCACCTCTACCTGAAACTGCTGTTAGTTTTTGACTGGCCTAAATCTTTATAACTTATTTTTTCATTTAGGCACATCTTTAAATTTTTTTGGACCCTGACATACAGGGTAAGTTAACGTCTTCCTTGTGGCAGTTTAGTATGAGAATTATGTTCGCTGGCTAGATTCCTTTAACTAAAGTCCTCTAGACTCTCAGGCTACCTGTACTAGCTCAAGACTGTACTTTATATATAGAAATTTAAGTGAATCACAGTATAAGGGAGGGAGATAATCTAGAAAAGTGAAATGTACTGTATGAATACTCCATACATTTTTTTTCCAGCACTGATAATCAAACACTAGATAAGGAGGCCTACAGTCAAGTACCAAATTACTCTTTCCCCCACTGCTGCCCTTTCTGAGAGACACAAAGATGTATATCGATCTCTCCAGAAATCTGAAAGGAATCCACACAAATAACAGATTATTACCTATGTGGTCCCACATATCAAATTATAGAGCAGTTCCACTATTAAAATTATAGGAAGCAGTTAATGGGACTATGAGGAAAGCATCGTCCCACATACAGTAACATACACCTAGTAGAGTTTTCCATTCATCTGTCAATTGTTTTCCCAAGATTAGCATTAAAAAACACAACCCCAAACACATTTGACCCTCAAACCACCCCCACACACAAAAATCGGTCTTTATTCATTCTCAGATGACAGGATGTCCCAAGAGTGACAAAGGTGGGAGCCGATCCCCCCACAGCCTTTTCTTCAACCATCCCATCAACTGCTCTTCATTTCTTGAACTACCTTCCTTTTCCAGAGAGGTAATACTCAGGTCAGTCAGAAAGGCTTTCTGAGAAGACTGGCTTGGATTTCTGGGTCTGTTCCAGTCGATTCTAGATGAATTGGCTTGTATCAATGAAGCGCTCAACGCAGTTCACAAAACAAGCCTCAGCCCGACTGTCCAACTTTGGCCCAGGCTTGTCCATGCACATTTCCCAACAAAGTTCCGTCATCTGGTGCACCAGCTGCTGGAAGCGCTGCTTCTGAGTCTCTACCTCCGTGCAATGCTGCAGCTGCGGGTCGACCGAGCCCAAACCCGCTGCGGAGGAAGACGAGGAGGACGCCATCCCAGCGCGGCCACGCGTGCCGAGACAAACTCCGCACCAAGTCACCGACCTTCACGTGTCTCCGCGGCAGAACCCTTAAATGGTGAATTTCATGTTTTGTCTCAATTTAGAAAAAAAGTGTGTGTGTGTGGGGGAGGGGGTGGGCAGGAATGAACATATGAAGGAAAAGACTGCCTAAAACTGTAAAGATTTGGTAACAGATTTAAAATACATTTTGCAGGCAAGAAAGGGTGGAATTAACATGAAGGAAGTTAAATTAGTGATGAGGACAAATCTGAGAGTCTGCAAAATTACAGAGGAAAAAGGAGAAGAAAATGAAAATGCTGTGAAAGATGATGAGAGACATAAGAAACATAGCTAAGTAAACCAAACCAAGAATTATATCTGCAGCTGAAGAAGAAAGTAATATTCAAACACTTAATTGAATAAAACATCCTCCTCCTGAAAAGGGGAACACTGTATGCAGATTGAAAGTTGCCATAAAAATCCAGGGAAAAATCAGAGACTGAGACACATATCAGAAAAAGATTTTTGAGTCAAAATAAATAGAAGAAAATCCCATAAATATACAATTTAAAAAAAAAAGTTAAGAGAAGAAAATTTAGTCTGATATCAGGCTTATTTAAAATACTAAATGTAAAAATAATGGAACCAAATCTGTATTTATTGGGGAAATTATATAATTCAAGGATTTATGGACCCAGTGCATTTTCATTAAGCACTATGACAATGAAAAGACATTTTCACAAGTACACAGCAGCTAGAAAGTATATTCAACCTCTGTACCTTCTTGAAAAATTCACTTGAAGACTCACCCAGCTGAAGAGATGAATCAAAATGAAGAATTCATTACAGAGAAATGAAGCAATGCTGAAAGTGATCAGTGGTGAACTTTGAAGTCAGTTTGACACAACACTCATCTAAATAGCAAATTTAGTTACAAGGTGGAAAAAAAAATGCCAAAAGTTAATTTTGGAATGAAAGGCATGAAAAGAAAAAACAATTGTATTTTTTTGTCTTTTTGACTAAAGAGCTGTCATTTTATTCATGACTTGGTGATCAGATAGGTTAAAGAAGTTTTCATAAAAAATAAATTTGACTTGATTAAAATTTAAAAC
>NW_028121878.1:0-38523 GCF_965194805.1 Balaenoptera borealis | reverse complement strand
ATCTAGGAACTTGCTAGAACGTGCTCGTGAACCTGTATGAGTGCTGGCTTACTCAAGATCTCCCAATAAGAGTGCACTGTGTTGCCCTACACTCGGCATACACACTGTGAGTCGGAAAGCTACGGGCCTGGATATTGCTTAGAAGGGCCAGGGGAGCCTGAGGGTACTTGCTGTTCTTGCAGGGAATAGGGTTTCCAGGCGAGGCACCTAGGAGTCCTGAAAAGCGTACTGGCGTTAAAATGCTGCAGAGCGGCGACTACGGCCTCATGGAAACGGCTACACACCTCCGCTTCTGCATAGCATTTCAGGGCCTTACCTCGAGGCAAGTTCTCCCGTTGCTTGCACTGTGAGCGACACAGCATGTTAGGATGCTGTATTTCTCCTTGAATAGAGTGACTTCAGGAAAGAGGTCCTCGATAAATTCTAAGAAGAGTGTGTTCTCAGGGCAGCTCAGACGAGGGCAATCTCGAAAACTTGCAGGACATGTTGGACTGCCTAGAAATGTGGTTCTGGTGCTGTTCGACTGCTCTGGAAATATAGCTCTACTGAAGTAACGTACAGTGTGTTGCCAGAGACTCGGCAGACACAGAGGGCCTCCGAGGGTCGTATGGGAATCAATGCTGCTCAGCAGGCCCACAGGGGTGTGGAGGGCGTCAGTGATCTTGGAACAAAAATGATGCTCACCCGAAGGGCCTAGGAGTCCTGAAAAGGGTGCTTCCTTTAACATAAAGCGGAACCTCCACTAAGAGCTCATGGAAAGAGCTGCATGCCTCCCTTTCTGCAGGGCTACTCAGGGCCTTACCTCGAGGCAAGGACTCACGTGAGATTCCCTTTAGCTCTAGAGCATGGCAAGGTGAGCCCCAACCGGGCCAATGAAGCTCCGTGTGTAGCCAGAGAAATCTCATTTTCTTCCCACACCCATGCCTACAGTGGCCAGAGAGCTGTTAACAGCAGAGAATTTCAGGGAGCTTCACGGCAGCAAGAATGGGGCTTTCCAAATGGAAAGCAAGGCTAGTACCATCATGCCCCCATTACCATGGGCACAGGCGGCATACATCTCTGTGGTTTCTAACAAGTCAAAAGAACCACAGGGTACACACTGGTTGCTTCCCTGAATCAACTTCTCGAGGCAGGGTGTTCTGCGTCTTGTGAACGGCCTCACCAAGGAAGGCCCTAGCTAGGCCCATGGGCCCGTGCCTCTTCAAAAGCCTGCAGTGCTACAGGAAAAACTCTGCTTTAGTTGCAATAAGAATGCAAGCAGTGTTTCTCCTGATGGCAGTGTAACTTCAGGTAAGAGGTCTTAGATGGAAGAAGAAGCCTAGTGTTTGTCCTCTGGGCAGCTCAGTCTAAAGAATGAGTTCGACTTCCACGGCATGTTGGAACTTGCTAGAACGGTGCTCGTGAACTTGTGCGAGTGCTGTGAATCAAGATATGACAAGAAAGAGTGCAGTGTGTTGCCCATGACTCAGCAGACACAGAGGAACTCCGAGGGACCAATGGGCCTCGATGTTGCTCAGCAGGCCTACAGGGGTGTGGAGATACTCAGGGATCTTGGAACAAAAATGATGCTCACCCGAGAGGCCTAGGAGTCCTGAAAAGGGTACTTCCTTTAAAGTAAAGGAGAACAGCGACTAAGAACTAACGGAAAGAGCTGAATGCCTCCCTTTCTGCAGGGCTACTCAGGGCCTTACCTCGAGGCAAGGACTCACGTTGAGATTCCCTTTAGCTCTAGAGCATGGCAAGGTGAGCCCCACCCCGGCCAAAGAAGCTCCGTGTGTAGCCAGAGAAAACTCATTTTCTTCCACACCAATGTAGAGGGACCAGAGGCCTGTCAACAGCAGAGAATTTCAGGGAGCTTCACGGCGGCAAGAATGGAGCTTTCCAAACGGAAAGCAAGGCTAGTACCATCATGCCCCCATTTCCATGGGCACAGGCAGCATACATCTCTGTGGTTTTTTAACAAGTCAAATGAGACACAGAGTACACACTGTTTTCCTCCCTTAATCAACTTCTCGAGGCAGGGTGTTCTGCATCTAGTGAACGGCCTCACCAAGGGAAAGCCCAAGCTAGGCCTCTGGGCCCGTGCCTCTTCAAAAGTCCTGCAGTGCTTCAGGGAAAAACTGTGCTTTAGTTGCAATAGGAAGGCAAGTCGTCTTCTTCCTGGAGGCAGGGTGACCTTCAGGTAGGAGGTCCTGGATGGAAGGAGAAGCCTAGTGTTTTTCTCTGTGCAGCTCAGACCAGGGAATGAGTGCGACTTCCACGGCATGTAGGAACTTGCTAGAACGGTGCTCGTGAACCTGTATGAGTGCTGGCTTACTCAAGATCTCCCAATAAGAGTGCACTGTGTTGCCCTACACTCGGCATACACACTGTGAGTCGGAAAGCTACGGGCCTGGATATTGCTTAGAAGGGCCAGGGGAGCCTGAGGGTACTTGCTGTTCTTGCAGGGAATAGGGTTTCCAGGCGAGGCACCTAGGAGTCCTGAAAAGCGTACTGGCGTTAAAATGCTGCAGAGCGGCGACTACGGCCTCATGGAAACGGCTACACACCTCCGCTTCTGCATAGCATTTCAGGGCCTTACCTCGAGGCAAGTTCTCCCGTTGCTTGCACTGTGAGCGACACAGCATGTTAGGATGCTGTATTTCTCCTTGAATAGAGTGACTTCAGGAAAGAGGTCCTCGATAAATTCTAAGAAGAGTGTGTTCTCAGGGCAGCTCAGACGAGGGCAATCTCGAAAACTTGCAGGACATGTTGGACTGCCTAGAAATGTGGTTCTGGTGCTGTTCGACTGCTCTGGAAATATAGCTCTACTGAAGTAACGTACAGTGTGTTGCCAGAGACTCGGCAGACACAGAGGGCCTCCGAGGGTCGTATGGGAATCAATGCTGCTCAGCAGGCCCACAGGGGTGTGGAGGGCGTCAGTGATCTTGGAACAAAAATGATGCTCACCCGAAGGGCCTAGGAGTCCTGAAAAAGGGTGCTTCCTTTAACATAAAGCGGAACCTCCACTAAGAGCTCATGGAAAGAGCTGCATGCCTCCCTTTCTGCAGGGCTACTCAGGGCCTTACCTCGAGGCAAGGACTCACGTTGAGATTCCCTTTAGCTCTAGAGCATGGCAAGGTGAGCCCCAACCGGGCCAATGAAGCTCCGTGTGTAGCCAGAGAAATCTCATTTTCTTCCCACACCCATGCCTACAGTGGCCAGAGAGCTGTTAACAGCAGAGAATTTCAGGGAGCTTCACGGCAGCAAGAATGGGGCTTTCCAAATGGAAAGCAAGGCTAGTACCATCATGCCCCCATTACCATGGGCACAGGCGGCATACATCTCTGTGGTTTCTAACAAGTCAAAAGAACCACAGGGTACACACTGGTTGCTTCCCTGAATCAACTTCTCGAGGCAGGGTGTTCTGCGTCTTGTGAACGGCCTCACCAAGGAAGGCCCTAGCTAGGCCCATGGGCCCGTGCCTCTTCAAAAGCCTGCAGTGCTACAGGAAAAACTCTGCTTTAGTTGCAATAAGAATGCAAGCAGTGTTTCTCCTGATGGCAGTGTAACTTCAGGTAAGAGGTCTTAGATGGAAGAAGAAGCCTAGTGTTTGTCCTCTGGGCAGCTCAGTCTAAAGAATGAGTTCGACTTCCACGGCATGTTGGAACTTGCTAGAACGGTGCTCGTGAACTTGTGCGAGTGCTGTGAATCAAGATATGACAAGAAAGAGTGCAGTGTGTTGCCCATGACTCAGCAGACACAGAGGAACTCCGAGGGACCAATGGGCCTCGTTGTTGCTCAGCAGGCCTACAGGGGTGTGGAGATACTCAGGGATCTTGGAACAAAAATGATGCTCACCCGAGAGGCCTAGGAGTCCTGAAAAGGGTACTTCCTTTAAAGTAAAGGAGAACAGCGACTAAGAACTAACGGAAAGAGCTGAATGCCTCCCTTTCTGCAGGGCTACTCAGGGCCTTACCTCGAGGCAAGGACTCACGTTGAGATTCCCTTTAGCTCTAGAGCATGGCAAGGTGAGCCCCACCCCGGCCAAAGAAGCTCCGTGTGTAGCCAGAGAAAACTCATTTTCTTCCCACACCAATGTAGAGGGACCAGAGGCCTGTCAACAGCAGAGAATTTCAGGGAGCTTCACGGCGGCAAGAATGGAGCTTTCCAAACGGAAAGCAAGGCTAGTACCATCATGCCCCCATTTCCATGGGCACAGGCAGCATACATCTCTGTGGTTTTTAACAAGTCAAATGAGACACAGAGTACACACTGTTTTCCTCCCTTAATCAACTTCTCGAGGCAGGGTGTTCTGCATCTAGTGAACGGCCTCACCAAGGAAAGCCCAAGCTAGGCCTCTGGGCCCGTGCCTCTTCAAAAGTCTGCAGTGCTTCAGGAAAAACTGTGCTTTAGTTGCAATAGGAAGGCAAGTCGTCTTCTTCCTGGAGGCAGGGTGACTTCAGGTAGGAGGTCCTGGATGGAAGGAGAAGCCTAGTGTTTTTCTCTGTGCAGCTCAGACCAGGGAATGAGTGCGACTTCCACGGCATGTAGGAACTTGCTAGAACGGTGCTCGTGAACCTGTATGAGTGCTGGCTTACTCAAGATCTCCCAATAAGAGTGCACTGTGTTGCCCTACACTCGGCATACACACTGTGAGTCGGAAAGCTACGGGCCTGGATATTGCTTAGAAGGGCCAGGGGAGCCTGAGGGTACTTGCTGTTCTTGCAGGGAATAGGGTTTCCAGGCGAGGCACCTAGGAGTCCTGAAAAGCGTACTGGCGTTAAAATGCTGCAGAGCGGCGACTACGGCCTCATGGAAACGGCTACACACCTCCGCTTCTGCATAGCATTTCAGGGCCTTACCTCGAGGCAAGTTCTCCCGTTGCTTGCACTGTGAGCGACACAGCATGTTAGGATGCTGTATTTCTCCTTGAATAGAGTGACTTCAGGAAAGAGGTCCTCGATAAATTCTAAGAAGAGTGTGTTCTCAGGGCAGCTCAGACGAGGGCAATCTCGAAAACTTGCAGGACATGTTGGACTGCCTAGAAATGTGGTTCTGGTGCTGTTCGACTGCTCTGGAAATATAGCTCTACTGAAGTAACGTACAGTGTGTTGCCAGAGACTCGGCAGACACAGAGGGCCTCCGAGGGTCGTATGGGAATCAATGCTGCTCAGCAGGCCCACAGGGGTGTGGAGGGCGTCAGTGATCTTGGAACAAAAATGATGCTCACCCGAAGGGCCTAGGAGTCCTGAAAAGGGTGCTTCCTTTAACATAAAGCGGAACCTCCACTAAGAGCTCATGGAAAGAGCTGCATGCCTCCCTTTCTGCAGGGCTACTCAGGGCCTTACCTCGAGGCAAGGACTCACGTTGAGATTCCCTTTAGCTCTAGAGCATGGCAAGGTGAGCCCCAACCGGGCCAATGAAGCTCCGTGTGTAGCCAGAGAAATCTCATTTTCTTCCCACACCCATGCCTACAGTGGCCAGAGAGCTGTTAACAGCAGAGAATTTCAGGGAGCTTCACGGCAGCAAGAATGGGGCTTTCCAAATGGAAAGCAAGGCTAGTACCATCATGCCCCCATTACCATGGGCACAGGCGGCATACATCTCTGTGGTTTCTAACAAGTCAAAAGAACCACAGGGTACACACTGGTTGCTTCCCTGAATCAACTTCTCGAGGCAGGGTGTTCTGCGTCTTGTGAACGGCCTCACCAAGGAAGGCCCTAGCTAGGCCCATGGGCCCGTGCCTCTTCAAAAGCCTGCAGTGCTACAGGAAAAACTCTGCTTTAGTTGCAATAAGAATGCAAGCAGTGTTTCTCCTGATGGCAGTGTAACTTCAGGTAAGAGGTCTTAGATGGAAGAAGAAGCCTAGTGTTTTTCCTCTGGGCAGCTCAGTCTAAAGAATGAGTTCGACTTCCACGGCATGTTGGAACTTGCTAGAACGGTGCTCGTGAACTTGTGCGAGTGCTGTGAATCAAGATATGACAAGAAAGAGTGCAGTGTGTTGCCCATGACTCAGCAGACACAGAGGAACTCCGAGGGACCAATGGGCCTCGTTGTTGCTCAGCAGGCCTACAGGGGTGTGGAGATACTCAGGGATCTTGGAACAAAAATGATGCTCACCCGAGAGGCCTAGGAGTCCTGAAAAGGGTACTTCCTTTAAAGTAAAGGAGAACAGCGACTAAGAACTAACGGAAAGAGCTGAATGCCTCCCTTTCTGCAGGGCTACTCAGGGCCTTACCTCGAGGCAAGGACTCACGTTGAGATTCCCTTTAGCTCTAGAGCATGGCAAGGTGAGCCCCACCCCGGCCAAAGAAGCTCCGTGTGTAGCCAGAGAAAACTCATTTTCTTCCCACACCAATGTAGAGGGACCAGAGGCCTGTCAACAGCAGAGAATTTCAGGGAGCTTCACGGCGGCAAGAATGGAGCTTTCCAAACGGAAAGCAAGGCTAGTACCATCATGCCCCCATTTCCATGGGCACAGGCAGCATACATCTCTGTGGTTTTTAACAAGTCAAATGAGACACAGAGTACACACTGTTTTCCTCCCTTAATCAACTTCTCGAGGCAGGGTGTTCTGCATCTAGTGAACGGCCTCACCAAGGAAAGCCCAAGCTAGGCCTCTGGGCCCGTGCCTCTTCAAAAGTCTGCAGTGCTTCAGGAAAAACTGTGCTTTAGTTGCAATAGGAAGGCAAGTCGTCTTCTTCCTGGAGGCAGGGTGACTTCAGGTAGGAGGTCCTGGATGGAAGGAGAAGCCTAGTGTTTTTCTCTGTGCAGCTCAGACCAGGGAATGAGTGCGACTTCCACGGCATGTAGGAACTTGCTAGAACGGTGCTCGTGAACCTGTATGAGTGCTGGCTTACTCAAGATCTCCCAATAAGAGTGCACTGTGTTGCCCTACACTCGGCATACACACTGTGAGTCGGAAAGCTACGGGCCTGGATATTGCTTAGAAGGGCCAGGGGAGCCTGAGGGTACTTGCTGTTCTTGCAGGGAATAGGGTTTCCAGGCGAGGCACCTAGGAGTCCTGAAAAGCGTACTGGCGTTAAAATGCTGCAGAGCGGCGACTACGGCCTCATGGAAACGGCTACACACCTCCGCTTCTGCATAGCATTTCAGGGCCTTACCTCGAGGCAAGTTCTCCCGTTGCTTGCACTGTGAGCGACACAGCATGTTAGGATGCTGTATTTCTCCTTGAATAGAGTGACTTCAGGAAAGAGGTCCTCGATAAATTCTAAGAAGAGTGTGTTCTCAGGGCAGCTCAGACGAGGGCAATCTCGAAAACTTGCAGGACATGTTGGACTGCCTAGAAATGTGGTTCTGGTGCTGTTCGACTGCTCTGGAAATATAGCTCTACTGAAGTAACGTACAGTGTGTTGCCAGAGACTCGGCAGACACAGAGGGCCTCCGAGGGTCGTATGGGAATCAATGCTGCTCAGCAGGCCCACAGGGGTGTGGAGGGCGTCAGTGATCTTGGAACAAAAATGATGCTCACCCGAAGGGCCTAGGAGTCCTGAAAAGGGTGCTTCCTTTAACATAAAGCGGAACCTCCACTAAGAGCTCATGGAAAGAGCTGCATGCCTCCCTTTCTGCAGGGCTACTCAGGGCCTTACCTCGAGGCAAGGACTCACGTTGAGATTCCCTTTAGCTCTAGAGCATGGCAAGGTGAGCCCCAACCGGGCCAATGAAGCTCCGTGTGTAGCCAGAGAAATCTCATTTTCTTCCCACACCCATGCCTACAGTGGCCAGAGAGCTGTTAACAGCAGAGAATTTCAGGGAGCTTCACGGCAGCAAGAATGGGGCTTTCCAAATGGAAAGCAAGGCTAGTACCATCATGCCCCCATTACCATGGGCACAGGCGGCATACATCTCTGTGGTTTCTAACAAGTCAAAAGAACCACAGGGTACACACTGGTTGCTTCCCTGAATCAACTTCTCGAGGCAGGGTGTTCTGCGTCTTGTGAACGGCCTCACCAAGGAAGGCCCTAGCTAGGCCCATGGGCCCGTGCCTCTTCAAAAGCCTGCAGTGCTACAGGAAAAACTCTGCTTTAGTTGCAATAAGAATGCAAGCAGTGTTTCTCCTGATGGCAGTGTAACTTCAGGTAAGAGGTCTTAGATGGAAGAAGAAGCCTAGTGTTTTTCCTCTGGGCAGCTCAGTCTAAAGAATGAGTTCGACTTCCACGGCATGTTGGAACTTGCTAGAACGGTGCTCGTGAACTTGTGCGAGTGCTGTGAATCAAGATATGACAAGAAAGAGTGCAGTGTGTTGCCCATGACTCAGCAGACACAGAGGAACTCCGAGGGACCAATGGGCCTCGTTGTTGCTCAGCAGGCCTACAGGGGTGTGGAGATACTCAGGGATCTTGGAACAAAAATGATGCTCACCCGAGAGGCCTAGGAGTCCTGAAAAGGGTACTTCCTTTAAAGTAAAGGAGAACAGCGACTAAGAACTAACGGAAAGAGCTGAATGCCTCCCTTTCTGCAGGGCTACTCAGGGCCTTACCTCGAGGCAAGGACTCACGTTGAGATTCCCTTTAGCTCTAGAGCATGGCAAGGTGAGCCCCACCCCGGCCAAAGAAGCTCCGTGTGTAGCCAGAGAAAACTCATTTTCTTCCCACACCAATGTAGAGGGACCAGAGGCCTGTCAACAGCAGAGAATTTCAGGGAGCTTCACGGCGGCAAGAATGGAGCTTTCCAAACGGAAAGCAAGGCTAGTACCATCATGCCCCCATTTCCATGGGCACAGGCAGCATACATCTCTGTGGTTTTTAACAAGTCAAATGAGACACAGAGTACACACTGTTTTCCTCCCTTAATCAACTTCTCGAGGCAGGGTGTTCTGCATCTAGTGAACGGCCTCACCAAGGAAAGCCCAAGCTAGGCCTCTGGGCCCGTGCCTCTTCAAAAGTCTGCAGTGCTTCAGGAAAAACTGTGCTTTAGTTGCAATAGGAAGGCAAGTCGTCTTCTTCCTGGAGGCAGGGTGACTTCAGGTAGGAGGTCCTGGATGGAAGGAGAAGCCTAGTGTTTTTCTCTGTGCAGCTCAGACCAGGGAATGAGTGCGACTTCCACGGCATGTAGGAACTTGCTAGAACGGTGCTCGTGAACCTGTATGAGTGCTGGCTTACTCAAGATCTCCCAATAAGAGTGCACTGTGTTGCCCTACACTCGGCATACACACTGTGAGTCGGAAAGCTACGGGCCTGGATATTGCTTAGAAGGGCCAGGGGAGCCTGAGGGTACTTGCTGTTCTTGCAGGGAATAGGGTTTCCAGGCGAGGCACCTAGGAGTCCTGAAAAGCGTACTGGCGTTAAAATGCTGCAGAGCGGCGACTACGGCCTCATGGAAACGGCTACACACCTCCGCTTCTGCATAGCATTTCAGGGCCTTACCTCGAGGCAAGTTCTCCCGTTGCTTGCACTGTGAGCGACACAGCATGTTAGGATGCTGTATTTCTCCTTGAATAGAGTGACTTCAGGAAAGAGGTCCTCGATAAATTCTAAGAAGAGTGTGTTCTCAGGGCAGCTCAGACGAGGGCAATCTCGAAAACTTGCAGGACATGTTGGACTGCCTAGAAATGTGGTTCTGGTGCTGTTCGACTGCTCTGGAAATATAGCTCTACTGAAGTAACGTACAGTGTGTTGCCAGAGACTCGGCAGACACAGAGGGCCTCCGAGGGTCGTATGGGAATCAATGCTGCTCAGCAGGCCCACAGGGGTGTGGAGGGCGTCAGTGATCTTGGAACAAAAATGATGCTCACCCGAAGGGCCTAGGAGTCCTGAAAAGGGTGCTTCCTTTAACATAAAGCGGAACCTCCACTAAGAGCTCATGGAAAGAGCTGCATGCCTCCCTTTCTGCAGGGCTACTCAGGGCCTTACCTCGAGGCAAGGACTCACGTTGAGATTCCCTTTAGCTCTAGAGCATGGCAAGGTGAGCCCCAACCGGGCCAATGAAGCTCCGTGTGTAGCCAGAGAAATCTCATTTTCTTCCCACACCCATGCCTACAGTGGCCAGAGAGCTGTTAACAGCAGAGAATTTCAGGGAGCTTCACGGCAGCAAGAATGGGGCTTTCCAAATGGAAAGCAAGGCTAGTACCATCATGCCCCCATTACCATGGGCACAGGCGGCATACATCTCTGTGGTTTCTAACAAGTCAAAAGAACCACAGGGTACACACTGGTTGCTTCCCTGAATCAACTTCTCGAGGCAGGGTGTTCTGCGTCTTGTGAACGGCCTCACCAAGGAAGGCCCTAGCTAGGCCCATGGGCCCGTGCCTCTTCAAAAGCCTGCAGTGCTACAGGAAAAACTCTGCTTTAGTTGCAATAAGAATGCAAGCAGTGTTTCTCCTGATGGCAGTGTAACTTCAGGTAAGAGGTCTTAGATGGGAGAAGAAGCCTAGTGTTTTTCCTCTGGGCAGCTCAGTCTAAAGAATGAGTTCGACTTCCACGGCATGTTGGAACTTGCTAGAACGGTGCTCGTGAACTTGTGCGAGTGCTGTGAATCAAGATATGACAAGAAAGAGTGCAGTGTGTTGCCCATGACTCAGCAGACACAGAGGAACTCCGAGGGACCAATGGGCCTCGTTGTTGCTCAGCAGGCCTACAGGGGTGTGGAGATACTCAGGGATCTTGGAACAAAAATGATGCTCACCCGAGAGGCCTAGGAGTCCTGAAAAGGGTACTTCCTTTAAAGTAAAGGAGAACAGCGACTAAGAACTAACGGAAAGAGCTGAATGCCTCCCTTTCTGCAGGGCTACTCAGGGCCTTACCTCGAGGCAAGGACTCACGTTGAGATTCCCTTTAGCTCTAGAGCATGGCAAGGTGAGCCCCACCCCGGCCAAAGAAGCTCCGTGTGTAGCCAGAGAAAACTCATTTTCTTCCCACACCAATGTAGAGGGACCAGAGGCCTGTCAACAGCAGAGAATTTCAGGGAGCTTCACGGCGGCAAGAATGGAGCTTTCCAAACGGAAAGCAAGGCTAGTACCATCATGCCCCCATTTCCATGGGCACAGGCAGCATACATCTCTGTGGTTTTTAACAAGTCAAATGAGACACAGAGTACACACTGTTTTCCTCCCTTAATCAACTTCTCGAGGCAGGGTGTTCTGCATCTAGTGAACGGCCTCACCAAGGAAAGCCCAAGCTAGGCCTCTGGGCCCGTGCCTCTTCAAAAGTCTGCAGTGCTTCAGGAAAAACTGTGCTTTAGTTGCAATAGGAAGGCAAGTCGTCTTCTTCCTGGAGGCAGGGTGACTTCAGGTAGGAGGTCCTGGATGGAAGGAGAAGCCTAGTGTTTTTCTCTGTGCAGCTCAGACCAGGGAATGAGTGCGACTTCCACGGCATGTAGGAACTTGCTAGAACGGTGCTCGTGAACCTGTATGAGTGCTGGCTTACTCAAGATCTCCCAATAAGAGTGCACTGTGTTGCCCTACACTCGGCATACACACTGTGAGTCGGAAAGCTACGGGCCTGGATATTGCTTAGAAGGGCCAGGGGAGCCTGAGGGTACTTGCTGTTCTTGCAGGGAATAGGGTTTCCAGGCGAGGCACCTAGGAGTCCTGAAAAGCGTACTGGCGTTAAAATGCTGCAGAGCGGCGACTACGGCCTCATGGAAACGGCTACACACCTCCGCTTCTGCATAGCATTTCAGGGCCTTACCTCGAGGCAAGTTCTCCCGTTGCTTGCACTGTGAGCGACACAGCATGTTAGGATGCTGTATTTCTCCTTGAATAGAGTGACTTCAGGAAAGAGGTCCTCGATAAATTCTAAGAAGAGTGTGTTCTCAGGGCAGCTCAGACGAGGGCAATCTCGAAAACTTGCAGGACATGTTGGACTGCCTAGAAATGTGGTTCTGGTGCTGTTCGACTGCTCTGGAAATATAGCTCTACTGAAGTAACGTACAGTGTGTTGCCAGAGACTCGGCAGACACAGAGGGCCTCCGAGGGTCGTATGGGAATCAATGCTGCTCAGCAGGCCCACAGGGGTGTGGAGGGCGTCAGTGATCTTGGAACAAAAATGATGCTCACCCGAAGGGCCTAGGAGTCCTGAAAAGGGTGCTTCCTTTAACATAAAGCGGAACCTCCACTAAGAGCTCATGGAAAGAGCTGCATGCCTCCCTTTCTGCAGGGCTACTCAGGGCCTTACCTCGAGGCAAGGACTCACGTTGAGATTCCCTTTAGCTCTAGAGCATGGCAAGGTGAGCCCCAACCGGGCCAATGAAGCTCCGTGTGTAGCCAGAGAAATCTCATTTTCTTCCCACACCCATGCCTACAGTGGCCAGAGAGCTGTTAACAGCAGAGAATTTCAGGGAGCTTCACGGCAGCAAGAATGGGGCTTTCCAAATGGAAAGCAAGGCTAGTACCATCATGCCCCCATTACCATGGGCACAGGCGGCATACATCTCTGTGGTTTCTAACAAGTCAAAAGAACCACAGGGTACACACTGGTTGCTTCCCTGAATCAACTTCTCGAGGCAGGGTGTTCTGCGTCTTGTGAACGGCCTCACCAAGGAAGGCCCTAGCTAGGCCCATGGGCCCGTGCCTCTTCAAAAGCCTGCAGTGCTACAGGAAAAACTCTGCTTTAGTTGCAATAAGAATGCAAGCAGTGTTTCTCCTGATGGCAGTGTAACTTCAGGTAAGAGGTCTTAGATGGGAGAAGAAGCCTAGTGTTTTTCCTCTGGGCAGCTCAGTCTAAAGAATGAGTTCGACTTCCACGGCATGTTGGAACTTGCTAGAACGGTGCTCGTGAACTTGTGCGAGTGCTGTGAATCAAGATATGACAAGAAAGAGTGCAGTGTGTTGCCCATGACTCAGCAGACACAGAGGAACTCCGAGGGACCAATGGGCCTCGTTGTTGCTCAGCAGGCCTACAGGGGTGTGGAGATACTCAGGGATCTTGGAACAAAAATGATGCTCACCCGAGAGGCCTAGGAGTCCTGAAAAGGGTACTTCCTTTAAAGTAAAGGAGAACAGCGACTAAGAACTAACGGAAAGAGCTGAATGCCTCCCTTTCTGCAGGGCTACTCAGGGCCTTACCTCGAGGCAAGGACTCACGTTGAGATTCCCTTTAGCTCTAGAGCATGGCAAGGTGAGCCCCACCCCGGCCAAAGAAGCTCCGTGTGTAGCCAGAGAAAACTCATTTTCTTCCCACACCAATGTAGAGGGACCAGAGGCCTGTCAACAGCAGAGAATTTCAGGGAGCTTCACGGCGGCAAGAATGGAGCTTTCCAAACGGAAAGCAAGGCTAGTACCATCATGCCCCCATTTCCATGGGCACAGGCAGCATACATCTCTGTGGTTTTTAACAAGTCAAATGAGACACAGAGTACACACTGTTTTCCTCCCTTAATCAACTTCTCGAGGCAGGGTGTTCTGCATCTAGTGAACGGCCTCACCAAGGAAAGCCCAAGCTAGGCCTCTGGGCCCGTGCCTCTTCAAAAGTCTGCAGTGCTTCAGGAAAAACTGTGCTTTAGTTGCAATAGGAAGGCAAGTCGTCTTCTTCCTGGAGGCAGGGTGACTTCAGGTAGGAGGTCCTGGATGGAAGGAGAAGCCTAGTGTTTTTCTCTGTGCAGCTCAGACCAGGGAATGAGTGCGACTTCCACGGCATCTAGGAACTTGCTAGAACGGTGCTCGTGAACCTGTATGAGTGCTGGCTTACTCAAGATCTCCCAATAAGAGTGCACTGTGTTGCCCTACACTCGGCATACACACTGTGAGTCGGAAAGCTACGGGCCTGGATATTGCTTAGAAGGGCCAGGGGAGCCTGAGGGTACTTGCTGTTCTTGCAGGGAATAGGGTTTCCAGGCGAGGCACCTAGGAGTCCTGAAAAGCGTACTGGCGTTAAAATGCTGCAGAGCGGCGACTACGGCCTCATGGAAACGGCTACACACCTCCGCTTCTGCATAGCATTTCAGGGCCTTACCTCGAGGCAAGTTCTCCCGTTGCTTGCACTGTGAGCGACACAGCATGTTAGGATGCTGTATTTCTCCTTGAATAGAGTGACTTCAGGAAAGAGGTCCTCGATAAATTCTAAGAAGAGTGTGTTCTCAGGGCAGCTCAGACGAGGGCAATCTCGAAAACTTGCAGGACATGTTGGACTGCCTAGAAATGTGGTTCTGGTGCTGTTCGACTGCTCTGGAAATATAGCTCTACTGAAGTAACGTACAGTGTGTTGCCAGAGACTCGGCAGACACAGAGGGCCTCCGAGGGTCGTATGGGAATCAATGCTGCTCAGCAGGCCCACAGGGGTGTGGAGGGCGTCAGTGATCTTGGAACAAAAATGATGCTCACCCGAAGGGCCTAGGAGTCCTGAAAAGGGTGCTTCCTTTAACATAAAGCGGAACCTCCACTAAGAGCTCATGGAAAGAGCTGCATGCCTCCCTTTCTGCAGGGCTACTCAGGGCCTTACCTCGAGGCAAGGACTCACGTTGAGATTCCCTTTAGCTCTAGAGCATGGCAAGGTGAGCCCCAACCGGGCCAATGAAGCTCCGTGTGTAGCCAGAGAAATCTCATTTTCTTCCCACACCCATGCCTACAGTGGCCAGAGAGCTGTTAACAGCAGAGAATTTCAGGGAGCTTCACGGCAGCAAGAATGGGGCTTTCCAAATGGAAAGCAAGGCTAGTACCATCATGCCCCCATTACCATGGGCACAGGCGGCATACATCTCTGTGGTTTCTAACAAGTCAAAAGAACCACAGGGTACACACTGGTTGCTTCCCTGAATCAACTTCTCGAGGCAGGGTGTTCTGCGTCTTGTGAACGGCCTCACCAAGGAAGGCCCTAGCTAGGCCCATGGGCCCGTGCCTCTTCAAAAGCCTGCAGTGCTACAGGAAAAACTCTGCTTTAGTTGCAATAAGAATGCAAGCAGTGTTTCTCCTGATGGCAGTGTAACTTCAGGTAAGAGGTCTTAGATGGGAGAAGAAGCCTAGTGTTTTTCCTCTGGGCAGCTCAGTCTAAAGAATGAGTTCGACTTCCACGGCATGTTGGAACTTGCTAGAACGGTGCTCGTGAACTTGTGCGAGTGCTGTGAATCAAGATATGACAAGAAAGAGTGCAGTGTGTTGCCCATGACTCAGCAGACACAGAGGAACTCCGAGGGACCAATGGGCCTCGTTGTTGCTCAGCAGGCCTACAGGGGTGTGGAGATACTCAGGGATCTTGGAACAAAAATGATGCTCACCCGAGAGGCCTAGGAGTCCTGAAAAGGGTACTTCCTTTAAAGTAAAGGAGAACAGCGACTAAGAACTAACGGAAAGAGCTGAATGCCTCCCTTTCTGCAGGGCTACTCAGGGCCTTACCTCGAGGCAAGGACTCACGTTGAGATTCCCTTTAGCTCTAGAGCATGGCAAGGTGAGCCCCACCCCGGCCAAAGAAGCTCCGTGTGTAGCCAGAGAAAACTCATTTTCTTCCCACACCAATGTAGAGGGACCAGAGGCCTGTCAACAGCAGAGAATTTCAGGGAGCTTCACGGCGGCAAGAATGGAGCTTTCCAAACGGAAAGCAAGGCTAGTACCATCATGCCCCCATTTCCATGGGCACAGGCAGCATACATCTCTGTGGTTTTTAACAAGTCAAATGAGACACAGAGTACACACTGTTTTCCTCCCTTAATCAACTTCTCGAGGCAGGGTGTTCTGCATCTAGTGAACGGCCTCACCAAGGAAAGCCCAAGCTAGGCCTCTGGGCCCGTGCCTCTTCAAAAGTCTGCAGTGCTTCAGGAAAAACTGTGCTTTAGTTGCAATAGGAAGGCAAGTCGTCTTCTTCCTGGAGGCAGGGTGACTTCAGGTAGGAGGTCCTGGATGGAAGGAGAAGCCTAGTGTTTTTCTCTGTGCAGCTCAGACCAGGGAATGAGTGCGACTTCCACGGCATCTAGGAACTTGCTAGAACGGTGCTCGTGAACCTGTATGAGTGCTGGCTTACTCAAGATCTCCCAATAAGAGTGCACTGTGTTGCCCTACACTCGGCATACACACTGTGAGTCGGAAAGCTACGGGCCTGGATATTGCTTAGAAGGGCCAGGGGAGCCTGAGGGTACTTGCTGTTCTTGCAGGGAATAGGGTTTCCAGGCGAGGCACCTAGGAGTCCTGAAAAGCGTACTGGCGTTAAAATGCTGCAGAGCGGCGACTACGGCCTCATGGAAACGGCTACACACCTCCGCTTCTGCATAGCATTTCAGGGCCTTACCTCGAGGCAAGTTCTCCCGTTGCTTGCACTGTGAGCGACACAGCATGTTAGGATGCTGTATTTCTCCTTGAATAGAGTGACTTCAGGAAAGAGGTCCTCGATAAATTCTAAGAAGAGTGTGTTCTCAGGGCAGCTCAGACGAGGGCAATCTCGAAAACTTGCAGGACATGTTGGACTGCCTAGAAATGTGGTTCTGGTGCTGTTTGACTGCTCTGGAAATATAGCTCTACTGAAGTAACGTACAGTGTGTTGCCAGAGACTCGGCAGACACAGAGGGCCTCCGAGGGTCGTATGGGAATCAATGCTGCTCAGCAGGCCCACAGGGGTGTGGAGGGCGTCAGTGATCTTGGAACAAAAATGATGCTCACCCGAAGGGCCTAGGAGTCCTGAAAAGGGTGCTTCCTTTAACATAAAGCGGAACCTCCACTAAGAGCTCATGGAAAGAGCTGCATGCCTCCCTTTCTGCAGGGCTACTCAGGGCCTTACCTCGAGGCAAGGACTCACGTTGAGATTCCCTTTAGCTCTAGAGCATGGCAAGGTGAGCCCCAACCGGGCCAATGAAGCTCCGTGTGTAGCCAGAGAAATCTCATTTTCTTCCCACACCCATGCCTACAGTGGCCAGAGAGCTGTTAACAGCAGAGAATTTCAGGGAGCTTCACGGCAGCAAGAATGGGGCTTTCCAAATGGAAAGCAAGGCTAGTACCATCATGCCCCCATTACCATGGGCACAGGCGGCATACATCTCTGTGGTTTCTAACAAGTCAAAAGAACCACAGGGTACACACTGGTTGCTTCCCTGAATCAACTTCTCGAGGCAGGGTGTTCTGCGTCTTGTGAACGGCCTCACCAAGGAAGGCCCTAGCTAGGCCCATGGGCCCGTGCCTCTTCAAAAGCCTGCAGTGCTACAGGAAAAACTCTGCTTTAGTTGCAATAAGAATGCAAGCAGTGTTTCTCCTGATGGCAGTGTAACTTCAGGTAAGAGGTCTTAGATGGGAGAAGAAGCCTAGTGTTTTTCCTCTGGGCAGCTCAGTCTAAAGAATGAGTTCGACTTCCACGGCATGTTGGAACTTGCTAGAACGGTGCTCGTGAACTTGTGCGAGTGCTGTGAATCAAGATATGACAAGAAAGAGTGCAGTGTGTTGCCCATGACTCAGCAGACACAGAGGAACTCCGAGGGACCAATGGGCCTCGTTGTTGCTCAGCAGGCCTACAGGGGTGTGGAGATACTCAGGGATCTTGGAACAAAAATGATGCTCACCCGAGAGGCCTAGGAGTCCTGAAAAGGGTACTTCCTTTAAAGTAAAGGAGAACAGCGACTAAGAACTAACGGAAAGAGCTGAATGCCTCCCTTTCTGCAGGGCTACTCAGGGCCTTACCTCGAGGCAAGGACTCACGTTGAGATTCCCTTTAGCTCTAGAGCATGGCAAGGTGAGCCCCACCCCGGCCAAAGAAGCTCCGTGTGTAGCCAGAGAAAACTCATTTTCTTCCCACACCAATGTAGAGGGACCAGAGGCCTGTCAACAGCAGAGAATTTCAGGGAGCTTCACGGCGGCAAGAATGGAGCTTTCCAAACGGAAAGCAAGGCTAGTACCATCATGCCCCCATTTCCATGGGCACAGGCAGCATACATCTCTGTGGTTTTTAACAAGTCAAATGAGACACAGAGTACACACTGTTTTCCTCCCTTAATCAACTTCTCGAGGCAGGGTGTTCTGCATCTAGTGAACGGCCTCACCAAGGAAAGCCCAAGCTAGGCCTCTGGGCCCGTGCCTCTTCAAAAGTCTGCAGTGCTTCAGGAAAAACTGTGCTTTAGTTGCAATAGGAAGGCAAGTCGTCTTCTTCCTGGAGGCAGGGTGGCTTCAGGTAGGAGGTCCTGGATGGAAGGAGAAGCCTAGTGTTTTTCTCTGTGCAGCTCAGACCAGGGAATGAGTGCGACTTCCACGGCATGTAGGAACTTGCTAGGACGGTGCTCGTGAACCTGTATGAGTGCTGGCTTACTCAAGATCTCCCAATAAGAGTGCACTGTGTTGCCCTACACTCGGCATACACACTGTGAGTCGGAAAGCTACGGGCCTGGATATTGCTTAGAAGGGCCAGGGGAGCCTGAGGGTACTTGCTGTTCTTGCAGGGAATAGGGTTTCCAGGCGAGGCACCTAGGAGTCCTGAAAAGCGTACTGGCGTTAAAATGCTGCAGAGCGGCGACTACGGCCTCATGGAAACGGCTACACACCTCCGCTTCTGCATAGCATTTCAGGGCCTTACCTCGAGGCAAGTTCTCCCGTTGCTTGCACTGTGAGCGACACAGCATGTTAGGATGCTGTATTTCTCCTTGAATAGAGTGACTTCAGGAAAGAGGTCCTCGATAAATTCTAAGAAGAGTGTGTTCTCAGGGCAGCTCAGACGAGGGCAATCTCGAAAACTTGCAGGACATGTTGGACTGCCTAGAAATGTGGTTCTGGTGCTGTTCGACTGCTCTGGAAATATAGCTCTACTGAAGTAACGTACAGTGTGTTGCCAGAGACTCGGCAGACACAGAGGGCCTCCGAGGGTCGTATGGGAATCAATGCTGCTCAGCAGGCCCACAGGGGTGTGGAGGGCGTCAGTGATCTTGGAACAAAAATGATGCTCACCCGAAGGGCCTAGGAGTCCTGAAAAGGGTGCTTCCTTTAACATAAAGCGGAACCTCCACTAAGAGCTCATGGAAAGAGCTGCATGCCTCCCTTTCTGCAGGGCTACTCAGGGCCTTACCTCGAGGCAAGGACTCACGTTGAGATTCCCTTTAGCTCTAGAGCATGGCAAGGTGAGCCCCAACCGGGCCAATGAAGCTCCGTGTGTAGCCAGAGAAATCTCATTTTCTTCCCACACCCATGCCTACAGTGGCCAGAGAGCTGTTAACAGCAGAGAATTTCAGGGAGCTTCACGGCAGCAAGAATGGGGCTTTCCAAATGGAAAGCAAGGCTAGTACCATCATGCCCCCATTACCATGGGCACAGGCGGCATACATCTCTGTGGTTTCTAACAAGTCAAAAGAACCACAGGGTACACACTGGTTGCTTCCCTGAATCAACTTCTCGAGGCAGGGTGTTCTGCGTCTTGTGAACGGCCTCACCAAGGAAGGCCCTAGCTAGGCCCATGGGCCCGTGCCTCTTCAAAAGCCTGCAGTGCTACAGGAAAAACTCTGCTTTAGTTGCAATAAGAATGCAAGCAGTGTTTCTCCTGATGGCAGTGTAACTTCAGGTAAGAGGTCTTAGATGGGAGAAGAAGCCTAGTGTTTTTCCTCTGGGCAGCTCAGTCTAAAGAATGAGTTCGACTTCCACGGCATGTTGGAACTTGCTAGAACGGTGCTCGTGAACTTGTGCGAGTGCTGTGAATCAAGATATGACAAGAAAGAGTGCAGTGTGTTGCCCATGACTCAGCAGACACAGAGGAACTCCGAGGGACCAATGGGCCTCGTTGTTGCTCAGCAGGCCTACAGGGGTGTGGAGATACTCAGGGATCTTGGAACAAAAATGATGCTCACCCGAGAGGCCTAGGAGTCCTGAAAAGGGTACTTCCTTTAAAGTAAAGGAGAACAGCGACTAAGAACTAACGGAAAGAGCTGAATGCCTCCCTTTCTGCAGGGCTACTCAGGGCCTTACCTCGAGGCAAGGACTCACGTTGAGATTCCCTTTAGCTCTAGAGCATGGCAAGGTGAGCCCCACCCCGGCCAAAGAAGCTCCGTGTGTAGCCAGAGAAAACTCATTTTCTTCCCACACCAATGTAGAGGGACCAGAGGCCTGTCAACAGCAGAGAATTTCAGGGAGCTTCACGGCGGCAAGAATGGAGCTTTCCAAACGGAAAGCAAGGCTAGTACCATCATGCCCCCATTTCCATGGGCACAGGCAGCATACATCTCTGTGGTTTTTAACAAGTCAAATGAGACACAGAGTACACACTGTTTTCCTCCCTTAATCAACTTCTCGAGGCAGGGTGTTCTGCATCTAGTGAACGGCCTCACCAAGGAAAGCCCAAGCTAGGCCTCTGGGCCCGTGCCTCTTCAAAAGTCTGCAGTGCTTCAGGAAAAACTGTGCTTTAGTTGCAATAGGAAGGCAAGTCGTCTTCTTCCTGGAGGCAGGGTGACTTCAGGTAGGAGGTCCTGGATGGAAGGAGAAGCCTAGTGTTTTTCTCTGTGCAGCTCAGACCAGGGAATGAGTGCGACTTCCACGGCATCTAGGAACTTGCTAGAACGGTGCTCGTGAACCTGTATGAGTGCTGGCTTACTCAAGATCTCCCAATAAGAGTGCACTGTGTTGCCCTACACTCGGCATACACACTGTGAGTCGGAAAGCTACGGGCCTGGATATTGCTTAGAAGGGCCAGGGGAGCCTGAGGGTACTTGCTGTTCTTGCAGGGAATAGGGTTTCCAGGCGAGGCACCTAGGAGTCCTGAAAAGCGTACTGGCGTTAAAATGCTGCAGAGCGGCGACTACGGCCTCATGGAAACGGCTACACACCTCCGCTTCTGCATAGCATTTCAGGGCCTTACCTCGAGGCAAGTTCTCCCGTTGCTTGCACTGTGAGCGACACAGCATGTTAGGATGCTGTATTTCTCCTTGAATAGAGTGACTTCAGGAAAGAGGTCCTCGATAAATTCTAAGAAGAGTGTGTTCTCAGGGCAGCTCAGACGAGGGCAATCTCGAAAACTTGCAGGACATGTTGGACTGCCTAGAAATGTGGTTCTGGTGCTGTTCGACTGCTCTGGAAATATAGCTCTACTGAAGTAACGTACAGTGTGTTGCCAGAGACTCGGCAGACACAGAGGGCCTCCGAGGGTCGTATGGGAATCAATGCTGCTCAGCAGGCCCACAGGGGTGTGGAGGGCGTCAGTGATCTTGGAACAAAAATGATGCTCACCCGAAGGGCCTAGGAGTCCTGAAAAGGGTGCTTCCTTTAACATAAAGCGGAACCTCCACTAAGAGCTCATGGAAAGAGCTGCATGCCTCCCTTTCTGCAGGGCTACTCAGGGCCTTACCTCGAGGCAAGGACTCACGTTGAGATTCCCTTTAGCTCTAGAGCATGGCAAGGTGAGCCCCAACCGGGCCAATGAAGCTCCGTGTGTAGCCAGAGAAATCTCATTTTCTTCCCACACCCATGCCTACAGTGGCCAGAGAGCTGTTAACAGCAGAGAATTTCAGGGAGCTTCACGGCAGCAAGAATGGGGCTTTCCAAATGGAAAGCAAGGCTAGTACCATCATGCCCCCATTACCATGGGCACAGGCGGCATACATCTCTGTGGTTTCTAACAAGTCAAAAGAACCACAGGGTACACACTGGTTGCTTCCCTGAATCAACTTCTCGAGGCAGGGTGTTCTGCGTCTTGTGAACGGCCTCACCAAGGAAGGCCCTAGCTAGGCCCATGGGCCCGTGCCTCTTCAAAAGCCTGCAGTGCTACAGGAAAAACTCTGCTTTAGTTGCAATAAGAATGCAAGCAGTGTTTCTCCTGATGGCAGTGTAACTTCAGGTAAGAGGTCTTAGATGGGAGAAGAAGCCTAGTGTTTGTCCTCTGGGCAGCTCAGTCTAAAGAATGAGTTCGACTTCCACGGCATGTTGGAACTTGCTAGAACGGTGCTCGTGAACTTGTGCGAGTGCTGTGAATCAAGATATGACAAGAAAGAGTGCAGTGTGTTGCCCATGACTCAGCAGACACAGAGGAACTCCGAGGGACCAATGGGCCTCGTTGTTGCTCAGCAGGCCTACAGGGGTGTGGAGATACTCAGGGATCTTGGAACAAAAATGATGCTCACCCGAGAGGCCTAGGAGTCCTGAAAAGGGTACTTCCTTTAAAGTAAAGGAGAACAGCGACTAAGAACTAACGGAAAGAGCTGAATGCCTCCCTTTCTGCAGGGCTACTCAGGGCCTTACCTCGAGGCAAGGACTCACGTTGAGATTCCCTTTAGCTCTAGAGCATGGCAAGGTGAGCCCCACCCCGGCCAAAGAAGCTCCGTGTGTAGCCAGAGAAAACTCATTTTCTTCCCACACCAATGTAGAGGGACCAGAGGCCTGTCAACAGCAGAGAATTTCAGGGAGCTTCACGGCGGCAAGAATGGAGCTTTCCAAACGGAAAGCAAGGCTAGTACCATCATGCCCCCATTTCCATGGGCACAGGCAGCATACATCTCTGTGGTTTTTAACAAGTCAAATGAGACACAGAGTACACACTGTTTTCCTCCCTTAATCAACTTCTCGAGGCAGGGTGTTCTGCATCTAGTGAACGGCCTCACCAAGGAAAGCCCAAGCTAGGCCTCTGGGCCCGTGCCTCTTCAAAAGTCTGCAGTGCTTCAGGAAAAACTGTGCTTTAGTTGCAATAGGAAGGCAAGTCGTCTTCTTCCTGGAGGCAGGGTGACTTCAGGTAGGAGGTCCTGGATGGAAGGAGAAGCCTAGTGTTTTTCTCTGTGCAGCTCAGACCAGGGAATGAGTGCGACTTCCACGGCATCTAGGAACTTGCTAGAACGGTGCTCGTGAACCTGTATGAGTGCTGGCTTACTCAAGATCTCCCAATAAGAGTGCACTGTGTTGCCCTACACTCGGCATACACACTGTGAGTCGGAAAGCTACGGGCCTGGATATTGCTTAGAAGGGCCAGGGGAGCCTGAGGGTACTTGCTGTTCTTGCAGGGAATAGGGTTTCCAGGCGAGGCACCTAGGAGTCCTGAAAAGCGTACTGGCGTTAAAATGCTGCAGAGCGGCGACTACGGCCTCATGGAAACGGCTACACACCTCCGCTTCTGCATAGCATTTCAGGGCCTTACCTCGAGGCAAGTTCTCCCGTTGCTTGCACTGTGAGCGACACAGCATGTTAGGATGCTGTATTTCTCCTTGAATAGAGTGACTTCAGGAAAGAGGTCCTCGATAAATTCTAAGAAGAGTGTGTTCTCAGGGCAGCTCAGACGAGGGCAATCTCGAAAACTTGCAGGACATGTTGGACTGCCTAGAAATGTGGTTCTGGTGCTGTTCGACTGCTCTGGAAATATAGCTCTACTGAAGTAACGTACAGTGTGTTGCCAGAGACTCGGCAGACACAGAGGGCCTCCGAGGGTCGTATGGGAATCAATGCTGCTCAGCAGGCCCACAGGGGTGTGGAGGGCGTCAGTGATCTTGGAACAAAAATGATGCTCACCCGAAGGGCCTAGGAGTCCTGAAAAGGGTGCTTCCTTTAACATAAAGCGGAACCTCCACTAAGAGCTCATGGAAAGAGCTGCATGCCTCCCTTTCTGCAGGGCTACTCAGGGCCTTACCTCGAGGCAAGGACTCACGTTGAGATTCCCTTTAGCTCTAGAGCATGGCAAGGTGAGCCCCAACCGGGCCAATGAAGCTCCGTGTGTAGCCAGAGAAATCTCATTTTCTTCCCACACCCATGCCTACAGTGGCCAGAGAGCTGTTAACAGCAGAGAATTTCAGGGAGCTTCACGGCAGCAAGAATGGGGCTTTCCAAATGGAAAGCAAGGCTAGTACCATCATGCCCCCATTACCATGGGCACAGGCGGCATACATCTCTGTGGTTTCTAACAAGTCAAAAGAACCACAGGGTACACACTGGTTGCTTCCCTGAATCAACTTCTCGAGGCAGGGTGTTCTGCGTCTTGTGAACGGCCTCACCAAGGAAGGCCCTAGCTAGGCCCATGGGCCCGTGCCTCTTCAAAAGCCTGCAGTGCTACAGGAAAAACTCTGCTTTAGTTGCAATAAGAATGCAAGCAGTGTTTCTCCTGATGGCAGTGTAACTTCAGGTAAGAGGTCTTAGATGGGAGAAGAAGCCTAGTGTTTGTCCTCTGGGCAGCTCAGTCTAAAGAATGAGTTCGACTTCCACGGCATGTTGGAACTTGCTAGAACGGTGCTCGTGAACTTGTGCGAGTGCTGTGAATCAAGATATGACAAGAAAGAGTGCAGTGTGTTGCCCATGACTCAGCAGACACAGAGGAACTCCGAGGGACCAATGGCCCTCGTTGTTGCTCAGCAGGCCTACAGGGGTGTGGAGATACTCAGGGATCTTGGAACAAAAATGATGCTCACCCGAGAGGCCTAGGAGTCCTGAAAAGGGTACTTCCTTTAAAGTAAAGGAGAACAGCGACTAAGAACTAACGGAAAGAGCTGAATGCCTCCCTTTCTGCAGGGCTACTCAGGGCCTTACCTCGAGGCAAGGACTCACGTTGAGATTCCCTTTAGCTCTAGAGCATGGCAAGGTGAGCCCCACCCCGGCCAAAGAAGCTCCGTGTGTAGCCAGAGAAAACTCATTTTCTTCCCACACCAATGTAGAGGGACCAGAGGCCTGTCAACAGCAGAGAATTTCAGGGAGCTTCACGGCGGCAAGAATGGAGCTTTCCAAACGGAAAGCAAGGCTAGTACCATCATGCCCCCATTTCCATGGGCACAGGCAGCATACATCTCTGTGGTTTTTAACAAGTCAAATGAGACACAGAGTACACACTGTTTTCCTCCCTTAATCAACTTCTCGAGGCAGGGTGTTCTGCATCTAGTGAACGGCCTCACCAAGGAAAGCCCAAGCTAGGCCTCTGGGCCCGTGCCTCTTCAAAAGTCTGCAGTGCTTCAGGAAAAACTGTGCTTTAGTTGCAATAGGAAGGCAAGTCGTCTTCTTCCTGGAGGCAGGGTGACTTCAGGTAGGAGGTCCTGGATGGAAGGAGAAGCCTAGTGTTTTTCTCTGTGCAGCTCAGACCAGGGAATGAGTGCGACTTCCACGGCATCTAGGAACTTGCTAGAACGGTGCTCGTGAACCTGTATGAGTGCTGGCTTACTCAAGATCTCCCAATAAGAGTGCACTGTGTTGCCCTACACTCGGCATACACACTGTGAGTCGGAAAGCTACGGGCCTGGATATTGCTTAGAAGGGCCAGGGGAGCCTGAGGGTACTTGCTGTTCTTGCAGGGAATAGGGTTTCCAGGCGAGGCACCTAGGAGTCCTGAAAAGCGTACTGGCGTTAAAATGCTGCAGAGCGGCGACTACGGCCTCATGGAAACGGCTACACACCTCCGCTTCTGCATAGCATTTCAGGGCCTTACCTCGAGGCAAGTTCTCCCGTTGCTTGCACTGTGAGCGACACAGCATGTTAGGATGCTGTATTTCTCCTTGAATAGAGTGACTTCAGGAAAGAGGTCCTCGATAAATTCTAAGAAGAGTGTGTTCTCAGGGCAGCTCAGACGAGGGCAATCTCGAAAACTTGCAGGACATGTTGGACTGCCTAGAAATGTGGTTCTGGTGCTGTTCGACTGCTCTGGAAATATAGCTCTACTGAAGTAACGTACAGTGTGTTGCCAGAGACTCGGCAGACACAGAGGGCCTCCGAGGGTCGTATGGGAATCAATGCTGCTCAGCAGGCCCACAGGGGTGTGGAGGGCGTCAGTGATCTTGGAACAAAAATGATGCTCACCCGAAGGGCCTAGGAGTCCTGAAAAGGGTGCTTCCTTTAACATAAAGCGGAACCTCCACTAAGAGCTCATGGAAAGAGCTGCATGCCTCCCTTTCTGCAGGGCTACTCAGGGCCTTACCTCGAGGCAAGGACTCACGTTGAGATTCCCTTTAGCTCTAGAGCATGGCAAGGTGAGCCCCAACCGGGCCAATGAAGCTCCGTGTGTAGCCAGAGAAATCTCATTTTCTTCCCACACCCATGCCTACAGTGGCCAGAGAGCTGTTAACAGCAGAGAATTTCAGGGAGCTTCACGGCAGCAAGAATGGGGCTTTCCAAATGGAAAGCAAGGCTAGTACCATCATGCCCCCATTACCATGGGCACAGGCGGCATACATCTCTGTGGTTTCTAACAAGTCAAAAGAACCACAGGGTACACACTGGTTGCTTCCCTGAATCAACTTCTCGAGGCAGGGTGTTCTGCGTCTTGTGAACGGCCTCACCAAGGAAGGCCCTAGCTAGGCCCATGGGCCCGTGCCTCTTCAAAAGCCTGCAGTGCTACAGGAAAAACTCTGCTTTAGTTGCAATAAGAATGCAAGCAGTGTTTCTCCTGATGGCAGTGTAACTTCAGGTAAGAGGTCTTAGATGGGAGAAGAAGCCTAGTGTTTGTCCTCTGGGCAGCTCAGTCTAAAGAATGAGTTCGACTTCCACGGCATGTTGGAACTTGCTAGAACGGTGCTCGTGAACTTGTGCGAGTGCTGTGAATCAAGATATGACAAGAAAGAGTGCAGTGTGTTGCCCATGACTCAGCAGACACAGAGGAACTCCGAGGGACCAATGGGCCTCGTTGTTGCTCAGCAGGCCTACAGGGGTGTGGAGATACTCAGGGATCTTGGAACAAAAATGATGCTCACCCGAGAGGCCTAGGAGTCCTGAAAAGGGTACTTCCTTTAAAGTAAAGGAGAACAGCGACTAAGAACTAACGGAAAGAGCTGAATGCCTCCCTTTCTGCAGGGCTACTCAGGGCCTTACCTCGAGGCAAGGACTCACGTTGAGATTCCCTTTAGCTCTAGAGCATGGCAAGGTGAGCCCCACCCCGGCCAAAGAAGCTCCGTGTGTAGCCAGAGAAAACTCATTTTCTTCCCACACCAATGTAGAGGGACCAGAGGCCTGTCAACAGCAGAGAATTTCAGGGAGCTTCACGGCGGCAAGAATGGAGCTTTCCAAACGGAAAGCAAGGCTAGTACCATCATGCCCCCATTTCCATGGGCACAGGCAGCATACATCTCTGTGGTTTTTAACAAGTCAAATGAGACACAGAGTACACACTGTTTTCCTCCCTTAATCAACTTCTCGAGGCAGGGTGTTCTGCATCTAGTGAACGGCCTCACCAAGGAAAGCCCAAGCTAGGCCTCTGGGCCCGTGCCTCTTCAAAAGTCTGCAGTGCTTCAGGAAAAACTGTGCTTTAGTTGCAATAGGAAGGCAAGTCGTCTTCTTCCTGGAGGCAGGGTGACTTCAGGTAGGAGGTCCTGGATGGAAGGAGAAGCCTAGTGTTTTTCTCTGTGCAGCTCAGACCAGGGAATGAGTGCGACTTCCACGGCATCTAGGAACTTGCTAGAACGGTGCTCGTGAACCTGTATGAGTGCTGGCTTACTCAAGATCTCCCAATAAGAGTGCACTGTGTTGCCCTACACTCGGCATACACACTGTGAGTCGGAAAGCTACGGGCCTGGATATTGCTTAGAAGGGCCAGGGGAGCCTGAGGGTACTTGCTGTTCTTGCAGGGAATAGGGTTTCCAGGCGAGGCACCTAGGAGTCCTGAAAAGCGTACTGGCGTTAAAATGCTGCAGAGCGGCGACTACGGCCTCATGGAAACGGCTACACACCTCCGCTTCTGCATAGCATTTCAGGGCCTTACCTCGAGGCAAGTTCTCCCGTTGCTTGCACTGTGAGCGACACAGCATGTTAGGATGCTGTATTTCTCCTTGAATAGAGTGACTTCAGGAAAGAGGTCCTCGATAAATTCTAAGAAGAGTGTGTTCTCAGGGCAGCTCAGACGAGGGCAATCTCGAAAACTTGCAGGACATGTTGGACTGCCTAGAAATGTGGTTCTGGTGCTGTTCGACTGCTCTGGAAATATAGCTCTACTGAAGTAACGTACAGTGTGTTGCCAGAGACTCGGCAGACACAGAGGGCCTCCGAGGGTCGTATGGGAATCAATGCTGCTCAGCAGGCCCACAGGGGTGTGGAGGGCGTCAGTGATCTTGGAACAAAAATGATGCTCACCCGAAGGGCCTAGGAGTCCTGAAAAGGGTGCTTCCTTTAACATAAAGCGGAACCTCCACTAAGAGCTCATGGAAAGAGCTGCATGCCTCCCTTTCTGCAGGGCTACTCAGGGCCTTACCTCGAGGCAAGGACTCACGTTGAGATTCCCTTTAGCTCTAGAGCATGGCAAGGTGAGCCCCAACCGGGCCAATGAAGCTCCGTGTGTAGCCAGAGAAATCTCATTTTCTTCCCACACCCATGCCTACAGTGGCCAGAGAGCTGTTAACAGCAGAGAATTTCAGGGAGCTTCACGGCAGCAAGAATGGGGCTTTCCAAATGGAAAGCAAGGCTAGTACCATCATGCCCCCATTACCATGGGCACAGGCGGCATACATCTCTGTGGTTTCTAACAAGTCAAAAGAACCACAGGGTACACACTGGTTGCTTCCCTGAATCAACTTCTCGAGGCAGGGTGTTCTGCGTCTTGTGAACGGCCTCACCAAGGAAGGCCCTAGCTAGGCCCATGGGCCCGTGCCTCTTCAAAAGCCTGCAGTGCTACAGGAAAAACTCTGCTTTAGTTGCAATAAGAATGCAAGCAGTGTTTCTCCTGATGGCAGTGTAACTTCAGGTAAGAGGTCTTAGATGGAAGAAGAAGCCTAGTGTTTGTCCTCTGGGCAGCTCAGTCTAAAGAATGAGTTCGACTTCCACGGCATGTTGGAACTTGCTAGAACGGTGCTCGTGAACTTGTGCGAGTGCTGTGAATCAAGATATGACAAGAAAGAGTGCAGTGTGTTGCCCATGACTCAGCAGACACAGAGGAACTCCGAGGGACCAATGGGCCTCGTTGTTGCTCAGCAGGCCTACAGGGGTGTGGAGATACTCAGGGATCTTGGAACAAAAATGATGCTCACCCGAGAGGCCTAGGAGTCCTGAAAAGGGTACTTCCTTTAAAGTAAAGGAGAACAGCGACTAAGAACTAACGGAAAGAGCTGAATGCCTCCCTTTCTGCAGGGCTACTCAGGGCCTTACCTCGAGGCAAGGACTCACGTTGAGATTCCCTTTAGCTCTAGAGCATGGCAAGGTGAGCCCCACCCCGGCCAAAGAAGCTCCGTGTGTAGCCAGAGAAAACTCATTTTCTTCCCACACCAATGTAGAGGGACCAGAGGCCTGTCAACAGCAGAGAATTTCAGGGAGCTTCACGGCGGCAAGAATGGAGCTTTCCAAACGGAAAGCAAGGCTAGTACCATCATGCCCCCATTTCCATGGGCACAGGCAGCATACATCTCTGTGGTTTTTAACAAGTCAAATGAGACACAGAGTACACACTGTTTTCCTCCCTTAATCAACTTCTCGAGGCAGGGTGTTCTGCATCTAGTGAACGGCCTCACCAAGGAAAGCCCAAGCTAGGCCTCTGGGCCCGTGCCTCTTCAAAAGTCTGCAGTGCTTCAGGAAAAACTGTGCTTTAGTTGCAATAGGAAGGCAAGTCGTCTTCTTCCTGGAGGCAGGGTGACTTCAGGTAGGAGGTCCTGGATGGAAGGAGAAGCCTAGTGTTTTTCTCTGTGCAGCTCAGACCAGGGAATGAGTGCGACTTCCACGGCATGTAGGAACTTGCTAGAACGGTGCTCGTGAACCTGTATGAGTGCTGGCTTACTCAAGATCTCCCAATAAGAGTGCACTGTGTTGCCCTACACTCGGCATACACACTGTGAGTCGGAAAGCTACGGGCCTGGATATTGCTTAGAAGGGCCAGGGGAGCCTGAGGGTACTTGCTGTTCTTGCAGGGAATAGGGTTTCCAGGCGAGGCACCTAGGAGTCCTGAAAAGCGTACTGGCGTTAAAATGCTGCAGAGCGGCGACTACGGCCTCATGGAAACGGCTACACACCTCCGCTTCTGCATAGCATTTCAGGGCCTTACCTCGAGGCAAGTTCTCCCGTTGCTTGCACTGTGAGCGACACAGCATGTTAGGATGCTGTATTTCTCCTTGAATAGAGTGACTTCAGGAAAGAGGTCCTCGATAAATTCTAAGAAGAGTGTGTTCTCAGGGCAGCTCAGACGAGGGCAATCTCGAAAACTTGCAGGACATGTTGGACTGCCTAGAAATGTGGTTCTGGTGCTGTTCGACTGCTCTGGAAATATAGCTCTACTGAAGTAACGTACAGTGTGTTGCCAGAGACTCGGCAGACACAGAGGGCCTCCGAGGGTCGTATGGGAATCAATGCTGCTCAGCAGGCCCACAGGGGTGTGGAGGGCGTCAGTGATCTTGGAACAAAAATGATGCTCACCCGAAGGGCCTAGGAGTCCTGAAAAGGGTGCTTCCTTTAACATAAAGCGGAACCTCCACTAAGAGCTCATGGAAAGAGCTGCATGCCTCCCTTTCTGCAGGGCTACTCAGGGCCTTACCTCGAGGCAAGGACTCACGTTGAGATTCCCTTTAGCTCTAGAGCATGGCAAGGTGAGCCCCAACCGGGCCAATGAAGCTCCGTGTGTAGCCAGAGAAATCTCATTTTCTTCCCACACCCATGCCTACAGTGGCCAGAGAGCTGTTAACAGCAGAGAATTTCAGGGAGCTTCACGGCAGCAAGAATGGGGCTTTCCAAATGGAAAGCAAGGCTAGTACCATCATGCCCCCATTACCATGGGCACAGGCGGCATACATCTCTGTGGTTTCTAACAAGTCAAAAGAACCACAGGGTACACACTGGTTGCTTCCCTGAATCAACTTCTCGAGGCAGGGTGTTCTGCGTCTTGTGAACGGCCTCACCAAGGAAGGCCCTAGCTAGGCCCATGGGCCCGTGCCTCTTCAAAAGCCTGCAGTGCTACAGGAAAAACTCTGCTTTAGTTGCAATAAGAATGCAAGCAGTGTTTCTCCTGATGGCAGTGTAACTTCAGGTAAGAGGTCTTAGATGGGAGAAGAAGCCTAGTGTTTGTCCTCTGGGCAGCTCAGTCTAAAGAATGAGTTCGACTTCCACGGCATGTTGGAACTTGCTAGAACGGTGCTCGTGAACTTGTGCGAGTGCTGTGAATCAAGATATGACAAGAAAGAGTGCAGTGTGTTGCCCATGACTCAGCAGACACAGAGGAACTCCGAGGGACCAATGGGCCTCGTTGTTGCTCAGCAGGCCTACAGGGGTGTGGAGATACTCAGGGATCTTGGAACAAAAATGATGCTCACCCGAGAGGCCTAGGAGTCCTGAAAAGGGTACTTCCTTTAAAGTAAAGGAGAACAGCGACTAAGAACTAACGGAAAGAGCTGAATGCCTCCCTTTCTGCAGGGCTACTCAGGGCCTTACCTCGAGGCAAGGACTCACGTTGAGATTCCCTTTAGCTCTAGAGCATGGCAAGGTGAGCCCCACCCCGGCCAAAGAAGCTCCGTGTGTAGCCAGAGAAAACTCATTTTCTTCCCACACCAATGTAGAGGGACCAGAGGCCTGTCAACAGCAGAGAATTTCAGGGAGCTTCACGGCGGCAAGAATGGAGCTTTCCAAACGGAAAGCAAGGCTAGTACCATCATGCCCCCATTTCCATGGGCACAGGCAGCATACATCTCTGTGGTTTTTAACAAGTCAAATGAGACACAGAGTACACACTGTTTTCCTCCCTTAATCAACTTCTCGAGGCAGGGTGTTCTGCATCTAGTGAACGGCCTCACCAAGGAAAGCCCAAGCTAGGCCTCTGGGCCCGTGCCTCTTCAAAAGTCTGCAGTGCTTCAGGAAAAACTGTGCTTTAGTTGCAATAGGAAGGCAAGTCGTCTTCTTCCTGGAGGCAGGGTGACTTCAGGTAGGAGGTCCTGGATGGAAGGAGAAGCCTAGTGTTTTTCTCTGTGCAGCTCAGACCAGGGAATGAGTGCGACTTCCACGGCATCTAGGAACTTGCTAGAACGGTGCTCGTGAACCTGTATGAGTGCTGGCTTACTCAAGATCTCCCAATAAGAGTGCACTGTGTTGCCCTACACTCGGCATACACACTGTGAGTCGGAAAGCTACGGGCCTGGATATTGCTTAGAAGGGCCAGGGGAGCCTGAGGGTACTTGCTGTTCTTGCAGGGAATAGGGTTTCCAGGCGAGGCACCTAGGAGTCCTGAAAAGCGTACTGGCGTTAAAATGCTGCAGAGCGGCGACTACGGCCTCATGGAAACGGCTACACACCTCCGCTTCTGCATAGCATTTCAGGGCCTTACCTCGAGGCAAGTTCTCCCGTTGCTTGCACTGTGAGCGACACAGCATGTTAGGATGCTGTATTTCTCCTTGAATAGAGTGACTTCAGGAAAGAGGTCCTCGATAAATTCTAAGAAGAGTGTGTTCTCAGGGCAGCTCAGACGAGGGCAATCTCGAAAACTTGCAGGACATGTTGGACTGCCTAGAAATGTGGTTCTGGTGCTGTTCGACTGCTCTGGAAATATAGCTCTACTGAAGTAACGTACAGTGTGTTGCCAGAGACTCGGCAGACACAGAGGGCCTCCGAGGGTCGTATGGGAATCAATGCTGCTCAGCAGGCCCACAGGGGTGTGGAGGGCGTCAGTGATCTTGGAACAAAAATGATGCTCACCCGAAGGGCCTAGGAGTCCTGAAAAGGGTGCTTCCTTTAACATAAAGCGGAACCTCCACTAAGAGCTCATGGAAAGAGCTGCATGCCTCCCTTTCTGCAGGGCTACTCAGGGCCTTACCTCGAGGCAAGGACTCACGTTGAGATTCCCTTTAGCTCTAGAGCATGGCAAGGTGAGCCCCAACCGGGCCAATGAAGCTCCGTGTGTAGCCAGAGAAATCTCATTTTCTTCCCACACCCATGCCTACAGTGGCCAGAGAGCTGTTAACAGCAGAGAATTTCAGGGAGCTTCACGGCAGCAAGAATGGGGCTTTCCAAATGGAAAGCAAGGCTAGTACCATCATGCCCCCATTACCATGGGCACAGGCGGCATACATCTCTGTGGTTTCTAACAAGTCAAAAGAACCACAGGGTACACACTGGTTGCTTCCCTGAATCAACTTCTCGAGGCAGGGTGTTCTGCGTCTTGTGAACGGCCTCACCAAGGAAGGCCCTAGCTAGGCCCATGGGCCCGTGCCTCTTCAAAAGCCTGCAGTGCTACAGGAAAAACTCTGCTTTAGTTGCAATAAGAATGCAAGCAGTGTTTCTCCTGATGGCAGTGTAACTTCAGGTAAGAGGTCTTAGATGGGAGAAGAAGCCTAGTGTTTGTCCTCTGGGCAGCTCAGTCTAAAGAATGAGTTCGACTTCCACGGCATGTTGGAACTTGCTAGAACGGTGCTCGTGAACTTGTGCGAGTGCTGTGAATCAAGATATGACAAGAAAGAGTGCAGTGTGTTGCCCATGACTCAGCAGACACAGAGGAACTCCGAGGGACCAATGGGCCTCGTTGTTGCTCAGCAGGCCTACAGGGGTGTGGAGATACTCAGGGATCTTGGAACAAAAATGATGCTCACCCGAGAGGCCTAGGAGTCCTGAAAAGGGTACTTCCTTTAAAGTAAAGGAGAACAGCGACTAAGAACTAACGGAAAGAGCTGAATGCCTCCCTTTCTGCAGGGCTACTCAGGGCCTTACCTCGAGGCAAGGACTCACGTTGAGATTCCCTTTAGCTCTAGAGCATGGCAAGGTGAGCCCCACCCCGGCCAAAGAAGCTCCGTGTGTAGCCAGAGAAAACTCATTTTCTTCCCACACCAATGTAGAGGGACCAGAGGCCTGTCAACAGCAGAGAATTTCAGGGAGCTTCACGGCGGCAAGAATGGAGCTTTCCAAACGGAAAGCAAGGCTAGTACCATCATGCCCCCATTTCCATGGGCACAGGCAGCATACATCTCTGTGGTTTTTAACAAGTCAAATGAGACACAGAGTACACACTGTTTTCCTCCCTTAATCAACTTCTCGAGGCAGGGTGTTCTGCATCTAGTGAACGGCCTCACCAAGGAAAGCCCAAGCTAGGCCTCTGGGCCCGTGCCTCTTCAAAAGTCTGCAGTGCTTCAGGAAAAACTGTGCTTTAGTTGCAATAGGAAGGCAAGTCGTCTTCTTCCTGGAGGCAGGGTGACTTCAGGTAGGAGGTCCTGGATGGAAGGAGAAGCCTAGTGTTTTTCTCTGTGCAGCTCAGACCAGGGAATGAGTGCGACTTCCACGGCATCTAGGAACTTGCTAGAACGGTGCTCGTGAACCTGTATGAGTGCTGGCTTACTCAAGATCTCCCAATAAGAGTGCACTGTGTTGCCCTACACTCGGCATACACACTGTGAGTCGGAAAGCTACGGGCCTGGATATTGCTTAGAAGGGCCAGGGGAGCCTGAGGGTACTTGCTGTTCTTGCAGGGAATAGGGTTTCCAGGCGAGGCACCTAGGAGTCCTGAAAAGCGTACTGGCGTTAAAATGCTGCAGAGCGGCGACTACGGCCTCATGGAAACGGCTACACACCTCCGCTTCTGCATAGCATTTCAGGGCCTTACCTCGAGGCAAGTTCTCCCGTTGCTTGCACTGTGAGCGACACAGCATGTTAGGATGCTGTATTTCTCCTTGAATAGAGTGACTTCAGGAAAGAGGTCCTCGATAAATTCTAAGAAGAGTGTGTTCTCAGGGCAGCTCAGACGAGGGCAATCTCGAAAACTTGCAGGACATGTTGGACTGCCTAGAAATGTGGTTCTGGTGCTGTTCGACTGCTCTGGAAATATAGCTCTACTGAAGTAACGTACAGTGTGTTGCCAGAGACTCGGCAGACACAGAGGGCCTCCGAGGGTCGTATGGGAATCAATGCTGCTCAGCAGGCCCACAGGGGTGTGGAGGGCGTCAGTGATCTTGGAACAAAAATGATGCTCACCCGAAGGGCCTAGGAGTCCTGAAAAGGGTGCTTCCCTTTAACATAAAGCGGAACCTCCACTAAGAGCTCATGGAAAGAGCTGCATGCCTCCCTTTCTGCAGGGCTACTCAGGGCCTTACCTCGAGGCAAGGACTCACGTTGAGATTCCCTTTAGCTCTAGAGCATGGCAAGGTGAGCCCCAACCGGGCCAATGAAGCTCCGTGTGTAGCCAGAGAAATCTCATTTTCTTCCCACACCCATGCCTACAGTGGCCAGAGAGCTGTTAACAGCAGAGAATTTCAGGGAGCTTCACGGCAGCAAGAATGGGGCTTTCCAAATGGAAAGCAAGGCTAGTACCATCATGCCCCCATTACCATGGGCACAGGCGGCATACATCTCTGTGGTTTCTAACAAGTCAAAAGAACCACAGGGTACACACTGGTTGCTTCCCTGAATCAACTTCTCGAGGCAGGGTGTTCTGCGTCTTGTGAACGGCCTCACCAAGGAAGGCCCTAGCTAGGCCCATGGGCCCGTGCCTCTTCAAAAGCCTGCAGTGCTACAGGAAAAACTCTGCTTTAGTTGCAATAAGAATGCAAGCAGTGTTTCTCCTGATGGCAGTGTAACTTCAGGTAAGAGGTCTTAGATGGAAGAAGAAGCCTAGTGTTTGTCCTCTGGGCAGCTCAGTCTAAAGAATGAGTTCGACTTCCACGGCATGTTGGAACTTGCTAGAACGGTGCTCGTGAACTTGTGCGAGTGCTGTGAATCAAGATATGACAAGAAAGAGTGCAGTGTGTTGCCCATGACTCAGCAGACACAGAGGAACTCCGAGGGACCAATGGCCTCGTTGTTGCTCAGCAGGCCTACAGGGGTGTGGAGATACTCAGGGATCTTGGAACAAAAATGATGCTCACCCGAGAGGCCTAGGAGTCCTGAAAAGGGTACTTCCTTTAAAGTAAAGGAGAACAGCGACTAAGAACTAACGGAAAGAGCTGAATGCCTCCCTTTCTGCAGGGCTACTCAGGGCCTTACCTCGAGGCAAGGACTCACGTTGAGATTCCCTTTAGCTCTAGAGCATGGCAAGGTGAGCCCCACCCCGGCCAAAGAAGCTCCGTGTGTAGCCAGAGAAAACTCATTTTCTTCCACACCAATGTAGAGGGACCAGAGGCCTGTCAACAGCAGAGAATTTCAGGGAGCTTCACGGCGGCAAGAATGGAGCTTTCCAAACGGAAAGCAAGGCTAGTACCATCATGCCCCCATTTCCATGGGCACAGGCAGCATACATCTCTGTGGTTTTTAACAAGTCAAATGAGACACAGAGTACACACTGTTTTCCTCCTTAATCAACTTCTCGAGGCAGGGTGTTCTGCATCTAGTGAACGGCCTCACCAAGGAAAGCCCAAGCTAGGCCTCTGGGCCCGTGCCTCTTCAAAAGTCTGCAGTGCTTCAGGAAAAACTGTGCTTTAGTTGCAATAGGAAGGCAAGTCGTCTTCTTCCTGGAGGCAGGGTGACTTCAGGTAGGAGGTCCTGGATGGAAGGAGAAGCCTAGTGTTTTTCTCTGTGCAGCTCAGACCAGGGAATGAGTGCGACTTCCACGGCATGTAGGAACTTGCTAGAACGGTGCTCGTGAACCTGTATGAGTGCTGGCTTACTCAAGATCTCCCAATAAGAGTGCACTGTGTTGCCCCTACACTCGGCATACACACTGTGAGTCGGAAAGCTACGGGCCTGGATATTGCTTAGAAGGGCCAGGGGAGCCTGAGGGTACTTGCTGTTCTTGCAGGGAATAGGGTTTCCAGGCGAGGCACCTAGGAGTCCTGAAAAGCGTACTGGCGTTAAAATGCTGCAGAGCGGCGACTACGGCCTCATGGAAACGGCTACACACCTCCGCTTCTGCATAGCATTTCAGGGCCTTACCTCGAGGCAAGTTCTCCCGTTGCTTGCACTGTGAGCGACACAGCATGTTAGGATGCTGTATTTCTCCTTGAATAGAGTGACTTCAGGAAAGAGGTCCTCGATAAATTCTAAGAAGAGTGTGTTCTCAGGGCAGCTCAGACGAGGGCAATCTCGAAAACTTGCAGGACATGTTGGACTGCCTAGAAATGTGGTTCTGGTGCTGTTCGACTGCTCTGGAAATATAGCTCTACTGAAGTAACGTACAGTGTGTTGCCAGAGACTCGGCAGACACAGAGGGCCTCCGAGGGTCGTATGGGAATCAATGCTGCTCAGCAGGCCCACAGGGGTGTGGAGGGCGTCAGTGATCTTGGAACAAAAATGATGCTCACCCGAAGGGCCTAGGAGTCCTGAAAAGGGTGCTTCCTTTAACATAAAGCGGAACCTCCACTAAGAGCTCATGGAAAGAGCTGCATGCCTCCCTTTCTGCAGGGCTACTCAGGGCCTTACCTCGAGGCAAGGACTCACGTTGAGATTCCCTTTAGCTCTAGAGCATGGCAAGGTGAGCCCCAACCGGGCCAATGAAGCTCCGTGTGTAGCCAGAGAAATCTCATTTTCTTCCCACACCCATGCCTACAGTGGCCAGAGAGCTGTTAACAGCAGAGAATTTCAGGGAGCTTCACGGCAGCAAGAATGGGGCTTTCCAAATGGAAAGCAAGGCTAGTACCATCATGCCCCCATTACCATGGGCACAGGCGGCATACATCTCTGTGGTTTCTAACAAGTCAAAAGAACCACAGGGTACACACTGGTTGCTTCCCCTGAATCAACTTCTCGAGGCAGGGTGTTCTGCGTCTTGTGAACGGCCTCACCAAGGAAGGCCCTAGCTAGGCCCATGGGCCCGTGCCTCTTCAAAAGCCTGCAGTGCTACAGGAAAAACTCTGCTTTAGTTGCAATAAGAATGCAAGCAGTGTTTCTCCTGATGGCAGTGTAACTTCAGGTAAGAGGTCTTAGATGGAAGAAGAAGCCTAGTGTTTGTCCTCTGGGCAGCTCAGTCTAAAGAATGAGTTCGACTTCCACGGCATGTTGGAACTTGCTAGAACGGTGCTCGTGAACTTGTGCGAGTGCTGTGAATCAAGATATGACAAGAAAGAGTGCAGTGTGTTGCCCATGACTCAGCAGACACAGAGGAACTCCGAGGGACCAATGGGCCTCGTTGTTGCTCAGCAGGCCTACAGGGGTGTGGAGATACTCAGGGATCTTGGAACAAAAATGATGCTCACCCGAGAGGCCTAGGAGTCCTGAAAAGGGTACTTCCTTTAAAGTAAAGGAGAACAGCGACTAAGAACTAACGGAAAGAGCTGAATGCCTCCCTTTCTGCAGGGCTACTCAGGGCCTTACCTCGAGGCAAGGACTCACGTTGAGATTCCCTTTAGCTCTAGAGCATGGCAAGGTGAGCCCCACCCCGGCCAAAGAAGCTCCGTGTGTAGCCAGAGAAAACTCATTTTCTTCCCACACCAATGTAGAGGGACCAGAGGCCTGTCAACAGCAGAGAATTTCAGGGAGCTTCACGGCGGCAAGAATGGAGCTTTCCAAACGGAAAGCAAGGCTAGTACCATCATGCCCCATTTCCATGGGCACAGGCAGCATACATCTCTGTGGTTTTTAACAAGTCAAATGAGACACAGAGTACACACTGTTTTCCTCCCTTAATCAACTTCTCGAGGCAGGGTGTTCTGCATCTAGTGAACGGCCTCACCAAGGAAAGCCCAAGCTAGGCCTCTGGGCCCGTGCCTCTTCAAAAGTCTGCAGTGCTTCAGGAAAAACTGTGCTTTAGTTGCAATAGGAAGGCAAGTCGTCTTCTTCCTGGAGGCAGGGTGACTTCAGGTAGGAGGTCCTGGATGGAAGGAGAAGCCTAGTGTTTTTCTCTGTGCAGCTCAGACCAGGGAATGAGTGCGACTTCCACGGCATGTAGGAACTTGCTAGAACGGTGCTCGTGAACCTGTATGAGTGCTGGCTTACTCAAGATCTCCCAA
>NW_028121879.1:0-38536 GCF_965194805.1 Balaenoptera borealis | reverse complement strand
AAATATCCCAGGAAAGAGAAAAATGGATAAAGAAGTTGTGGTCCTTATGTACATTGGAATATCACTCAGCCAGGAAATCAATGTCGTAAGGTTAGTAGCAGCATGATGAGTGGATTTAGGTACGACGATTCTAAGTGAAATAAGTCACACAGAAAAGGACACTTCTCATAAGGTATCACTGATAGAGGGAATGTAAAAACCGTTACACTTGAACTGAGTTACAAAACAGAACAGAGTCACACATGCAGAAAACACACTATGGCTGCTTAACGGGAAAGGTGAGGTGGGGTGATACATAAAACAAGGGTATCAAATTAGCTCAGATACCGTTCCATAAACCCAATATGTAATAGACAAGACCTACTCCTTGCTCAGAGAACTGGACTCAACACGCCCTATTCACCGCACAAGAATATATCTGACTAATAATAATCGTAAAACCTATGTATTGATATCTCTCTGTTAGTGTGTCAAGTGGGTGTAAAGCGGCATAAACACAGCAGTGAAAAGCAGCTAAACCCCATTATAAAAATAAATTACTTTGAAACACCCATGAAACAAAGACAGTGAAAGAGAGAGAAATTCTTACACAATGCGTTCAGGGGCTGTGATGCAACCTGGATTGACCATATCTAGACCCACAGCTGGATGAGACATAAGGGTGGACACTCTTGGGGCTGAGAGGTTTGGTGAGGTTGGGTGAGCAAACGCAGACCCTTTAAAGGAATACTGCGTGGTACCCATCGCATGGGTCCCAAATCTCCAGGTTCAAGGGCATCTTCCTACATCAAAAACATGCATGAGAAACCCAGAAGATGGTACACCGTGTGATGGGGAAAGGTTTCTAAAACGCACCTCATTTCTCATCTCCTTGTGCCCGGGTTCGCCATTCCAGCCGCTTTACTAGCAAGCTCCCTACTTGGAGCATCAGCACCTTTAACCTCCTGTTCCATACAGGTTGCAATTTGTCCTGAGGATAAACGGGAAGACGTGGAACCAACGAGAGACTAGCTCTTGGTGTTGGGACAGGCACAGGTCACTCTATTTTCCCATCAGAAAGAAGAATTAACCACAGGCTCAGCCTGCCCCCCGGAACCAGAACAGGGCCTGAAGCCATTCTGCGATTTTGCGGCCAGCTCCCATAAAAACGAGTTGTAAAATGGAGGTTCAGGGCACTGCAATTCACAAACCTGCAGAGTTATTAATGATAACTCTCGTCCACAAATATATTTAGGGAAGGCAAAGAAGAGGATTTGAAATCAAGGCAGAATTGCAGGAAACAGATTTCAGGAGGTAGATACGAATCGCCTTTAAAGCACATGAAAAGCGGCAAAACGTTGACAATGATGCCCTTGGCCAAAAAGGGCGTATGCGTTTTTTCCTGAATATATTCAGGAAAAAACGCATACGCCCTTTTTGGCCAACCAAGCCACCTGGAAAGGCAAATCAGCGCTACAAAGAAGTCTCGCTTCCCATCGGTCAAAAGGCCCATGCTGAAAAAAGTGTCAAAACCAGAAATGCAGGACAGGCCATGGAGAAATGGGAGCCTTGCTACACTGATGGGCGGGATGTAAATTGCCAAGAGCCACTCCGGAGAAGTGTCCGGTGAGTCCTGAAACATCTGAAAAACACAGCTTAGAGAGCATAGGGCACTTCCACTCATGGGGGTATAAATTGGGAAAATTAAAAATCAGCAAGACACAAGCACCCCAAAGTTTAGGGCTGCTCTGTTGACCAGGACCTCCACTTCATTCCACCTTAAATATCCCAGGAAAGAGAAAAATGGATAAAGAAGTTGTGGTCCTTATGTACATTGGAATATCACTCAGCCAGGAAATCAATGTCGTAAGGTTAGTAGCAGCATGATGAGTGGATTTAGGTACGACGATTCTAAGTGAAATAAGTCACACAGAAAAGGACACTTCTCATAAGGTATCACTGATAGAGGGAATGTAAAAACCGTTACACTTGAACTGAATTACAAAACAGAACAGAGTCACACATGCAGAAAACACACTATGGCTGCTTAACGGGAAAGGTGAGGTGGGGTGATACATAAAACAAGGGTATCAAATTAGCTCAGATACCGTTCCATAAACCCAATATGTAATAGACAAGACCTACTCCTTGCTCAGAGAACTGGACTCAACACGCCCTATTCACCGCACAAGAATATATCTGACTAATAATAATCGTAAAACCTATGTATTGATATCTCTCTGTTAGTGTGTCAAGTGGGTGTAAAGCGGCATAAACACAGCAGTGAAAAGCAGCTAAACCCCATTATAAAAATAAATTACTTTGAAACACCCATGAAACAAAGACAGTGAAAGAGAGAGAAATTCTTACACAATGCGTTCAGGGGCTGTGATGCAACCTGGATTGACCATATCTAGACCCACAGCTGGATGAGACATAAGGGTGGACACTCTTGGGGCTGAGAGGTTTGGTGAGGTTGGGTGAGCAAACGCAGACCCTTTAAAGGAATACTGCGTGGTACCCATCGCATGGGTCCCAAATCTCCAGGTTCAAGGGCATCTTCCTACATCAAAAACATGCATGAGAAACCCAGAAGATGGTACACCGTGTGATGGGGAAAGGTTTCTAAAACGCACCTCATTTCTCATCTCCTTGTGCCCGGGTTCGCCATTCCAGCCGCTTTACTAGCAAGCTCCCTACTTGGAGCATCAGCACCTTTAACCTCCTGTTCCATACAGGTTGCAATTTGTCCTGAGGATAAACGGGAAGACGTGGAACCAACGAGAGACTAGCTCTTGGTGTTGGGACAGGCACAGGTCACTCTATTTTCCCATCAGAAAGAAGAATTAACCACAGGCTCAGCCTGCCCCCCGGAACCAGAACAGGGTCTGAAGCCATTCTGCGATTTTGCGGCCAGCTCCCATAAAAACGAGTTGTAAAATGGAGGTTCAGGGCACTGCAATTCACAAACCTGCAGAGTTATAAATGATAACTCTCGTCCACAAATATATTGAGGGAAGGCAAAGGAGAGGATTTGAAATCAAGGCAGAATTGCAGGAAACAGATTTCAGGAGGTAGATACGAATCGCCTTTAAAGCACATGAAAAGCGGCAAAACGTTGACAATGATGCCCTTGGCCAAAAAGGGCGTATGCGTTTTTTCCTGAATATATTCAGGAAAAAACGCATACGCCCTTTTTGGCCAACCAAGCCACCTGGAAAGGCAAATCAGCGCTACAAAGAAGTCTCGCTTCCCATCGGTCAAAAGGCCCATGCTGAAAAAAGTGTCAAAACCAGAAATGCAGGACAGGCCATGGAGAAATGGGAGCCTTGCTACACTGATGGGCGGGATGTAAATTGCCAAGAGCCACTCCGGAGAAGTGTCCGGTGAGTCCTGAAACATCTGAAAAACACAGCTTAGAGAGCATAGGGCACTTCCACTCATGGGGGTATAAATTGGGAAAATTAAAAATCAGCAAGACACAAGCACCCCAAAGTTTAGGGCTGCTCTGTTGACCAGGACCTCCACTTCATTCCACCTTAAATATCCCAGGAAAGAGAAAAATGGATAAAGAAGTTGTGGTCCTTATGTACATTGGAATATCACTCAGCCAGGAAATCAATGTCGTAAGGTTAGTAGCAGCATGATGAGTGGATTTAGGTACGACGATTCTAAGTGAAATAAGTCACACAGAAAAGGACACTTCTCATAAGGTATCACTGATAGAGGGAATGTAAAAACCGTTACACTTGAACTGAATTACAAAACAGAACAGAGTCACACATGCAGAAAACACACTATGGCTGCTTAACGGGAAAGGTGAGGTGGGGTGATACATAAAACAAGGGTATCAAATTAGCTCAGATACCGTTCCATAAACCCAATATGTAATAGACAAGACCTACTCCTTGCTCAGAGAACTGGACTCAACACGCCCTATTCACCGCACAAGAATATATCTGACTAATAATAATCGTAAAACCTATGTATTGATATCTCTCTGTTAGTGTGTCAAGTGGGTGTAAAGCGGCATAAACACAGCAGTGAAAAGCAGCTAAACCCCATTATAAAAATAAATTACTTTGAAACACCCATGAAACAAAGACAGTGAAAGAGAGAGAAATTCTTACACAATGCGTTCAGGGGCTGTGATGCAACCTGGATTGACCATATCTAGACGCACAGCTGGATGAGACATAAGGGTGGACACTCTTGGGGCTGAGAGGTTTGGTGAGGTTGGGTGAGCAAACGCAGACCCTTTAAAGGAATACTGCGTGGTACCCATCGCATGGGTCCCAAATCTCCAGGTTCAAGGGCATCTTCCTACATCAAAAACATGCATGAGAAACCCAGAAGATGGTACACCGTGTGATGGGGAAAGGTTTCTAAAACGCACCTCATTTCTCATCTCCTTGTGCCCGGGTTCGCCATTCCAGCCGCTTTACTAGCAAGCTCCCTACTTGGAGCATCAGCACCTTTAACCTCCTGTTCCATACAGGTTGCAATTTGTCCTGAGGATAAACGGGAAGACGTGGAACCAACGAGAGACTAGCTCTTGGTGTTGGGACAGGCACAGGTCACTCTATTTTCCCATCAGAAAGAAGAATTAACCACAGGCTCAGCCTGCCCCCCGGAACCAGAACAGGGCCTGAAGCCATTCTGCGATTTTGCGGCCAGCTCCCATAAAAACGAGTTGTAAAATGGAGGTTCAGGGCACTGCAATTCACAAACCTGCAGAGTTATTAATGATAACTCTCGTCCACAAATATATTTAGGGAAGGCAAAGAAGAGGATTTGAAATCAAGGCAGAATTGCAGGAAACAGATTTCAGGAGGTAGATACGAATCGCCTTTAAAGCACATGAAAAGCGGCAAAACGTTGACAATGATGCCCTTGGCCAAAAAGGGCGTATGCGTTTTTTCCTGAATATATTCAGGAAAAAACGCATACGCCCTTTTTGGCCAACCAAGCCACCTGGAAAGGCAAATCAGCGCTACAAAGAAGTCTCGCTTCCCATCGGTCAAAAGGGTCATGCTGAAAAAAGTGTCAAAACCAGAAATGCAGGACAGGCCATGGAGAAATGGGAGCCTTGCTACACTGATGGGCGGGATGTAAATTGCCAAGAGCCACTCCGGAGAAGTGTCCGGTGAGTCCTGAAACATCTGAAAAACACAGCTTAGAGAGCATAGGGCACTTCCACTCATGGGGGTATAAATTGGGAAAATTAAAAATCAGCAAGACACAAGCACCCCAAAGTTTAGGGCTGCTCTGTTGACCAGGACCTCCACTTCATTCCACCTTAAATATCCCAGGAAAGAGAAAAATGGATAAAGAAGTTGTGATCCTTATGTACAATGGAATATCACTCAGCCAGGAAATCAATGTCGTAAGGTTAGTAGCAGCATGATGAGAGGATTTAGGTACAACGATTCTAAGTGAAATAAGTCACACAGAAAAGGACACTTCTCATAAGGTATCACTGATAGAGGGAATGTAAAAACCGTTACACTTGAACTGAATTACAAAACAGAACAGAGTCACACATGCAGAAAACACACTATGGCTGCTTAACGGGAAAGGTGAGGTGGGGTGATACATAAAACAAGGGTATCAAATTAGCTCAGATACCGTTCCATAAACCCAATATGTAATAGACAAGACCTACTCCTTGCTCAGAGAACTGGACTCAACATGCCCTATTCACCGCATAAGAATATATCTGACTAATAATAATCGTAAAACCTATGTATTGATATCTCTCTGTTAGTGTGTCAAGTGGGTGTAAAGCGGCATAAACACAGCAGTGAAAAGCAGCTAAACCCCATTATAAAAAGAAATTACTTTAAAACACCCATGAAACAAAGACAGTGAAAGAGAGAGAAATTCTTACACAATGCGTTCAGGGGCTGTGATGCAACCTGGATTGACCATATCTAGACGCACAGCTGGATGAGACATAAGGGTGGACACTCTTGGGGCTGAGAGGTTTGGTGAGGTTGGGTGAGCAAACGCAGACCCTTTAAAGGAATACTGCGTGGTACCCATCGCATGGGTCCCAAATCTCCAGGTTCAAGGGCATCTTCCTACATCAAAAACATGCATGAGAAACCCAGAAGATGGTACACCGTGTGATGGGGAAAGGTTTCTAAAACGCACCTCATTTCTCATCTCCTTGTGCCCGGGTTCGCCATTCCAGCCGCTTTACTAGCAAGCTCCCTACTTGGAGCATCAGCACCTTTAACCTCCTGTTCCATACAGGTTGCAATTTGTCCTGAGGATAAACGGGAAGACGTGGAACCAACGAGAGACTAGCTCTTGGTGTTGGGACAGGCACAGGTCACTCTATTTTCCCATCAGAAAGAAGAATTAACCACAGGCTCAGCCTGCCCCCCGGAACCAGAACAGGGCCTGAAGCCATTCTGCGATTTTGCGGCCAGCTCCCATAAAAACGAGTTGTAAAATGGAGGTTCAGGGCACTGCAATTCACAAACCTGCAGAGTTATAAATGATAACTCTCGTCCACAAATATATTGAGGGAAGGCAAAGGAGAGGATTTGAAATCAAGGCAGAATTGCAGGAAACAGATTTCAGGAGGTAGATACGAATCGCCTTTAAAGCACATGAAAAGCGGCAAAACGTTGACAATGATGCCCTTGGCCAAAAAGGGCGTATGCGTTTTTTCCTGAATATATTCAGGAAAAAACGCATACGCCCTTTTTGGCCAACCAAGCCACCTGGAAAGGCAAATCAGCGCTACAAAGAAGTCTCGCTTCCCATCGGTCAAAAGGGTCATGCTGAAAAAAGTGTCAAAACCAGAAATGCAGGACAGGCCATGGAGAAATGGGAGCCTTGCTACACTGATGGGCGGGATGTAAATTGCCAAGAGCCACTCCGAGGAAGTGTCCGGTGAGTCCTGAAACATCTGAAAAACACAGCTTAGAGAGCATAGGGCACTTCCACTCATGGGGGTATAAATTGGGAAAATTAAAAATCAGCAAGACACAAGCACCCCAAAGTTTAGGGCTGCTCTGTTGACCAGGACCTCCACTTCATTCCACCTTAAATATCCCAGGAAAGAGAAAAATGGATAAAGAAGTTGTGATCCTTATGTACAATGGAATATCACTCAGCCAGGAAATCAATGTCGTAAGGTTAGTAGCAGCATGATGAGAGGATTTAGGTACAACGATTCTAAGTGAAATAAGTCACACAGAAAAGGACACTTCTCATAAGGTATCACTGATAGAGGGAATGTAAAAACCGTTACACTTGAACTGAATTACAAAACAGAACAGAGTCACACATGCAGAAAACACACTATGGCTGCTTAACGGGAAAGGTGAGGTGGGGTGATACATAAAACAAGGGTATCAAATTAGCTCAGATACCGTTCCATAAACCCAATATGTAATAGACAAGACCTACTCCTTGCTCAGAGAACTGGACTCAACATGCCCTATTCACCGCATAAGAATATATCTGACTAATAATAATCGTAAAACCTATGTATTGATATCTCTCTGTTAGTGTGTCAAGTGGGTGTAAAGCGGCATAAACACAGCAGTGAAAAGCAGCTAAACCCCATTATAAAAATAAATTACTTTAAAACACCCATGAAACAAAGACAGTGAAAGAGAGAGAAATTCTTACACAATGCGTTCAGGGGCTGTGATGCAACCTGGATTGACCATATCTAGACGCACAGCTGGATGAGACATAAGGGTGGATACTCTTGGGGCTGAGAGGTTTGGTGAGGTTGGGTGAGCAAACGCAGACCCTTTAAAGGAATACTGCGTGGTACCCATCGCATGGGTCCCAAATCTCCAGGTTCAAGGGCATCTTCCTACATCAAAAACATGCATGAGAAACCCAGAAGATGGTACACCGTGTGATGGGGAAAGGTTTCTAAAACGCACCTCATTTCTCATCTCCTTGTGCCCGGGTTCGCCATTCCAGCCGCTTTACTAGCAAGCTCCCTACTTGGAGCATCAGCACCTTTAACCTCCTGTTCCATACAGGTTGCAATTTGTCCTGAGGATAAACGGGAAGACGTGGAACCAACGAGAGACTAGCTCTTGGTGTTGGGACAGGCACAGGTCACTCTATTTTCCCATCAGAAAGAAGAATTAACCACAGGCTCAGCCTGCCCCCCGGAACCAGAACAGGGCCTGAAGCCATTCTGCGATTTTGCGGCCAGCTCCCATAAAAACGAGTTGTAAAATGGAGGTTCAGGGCACTGTAATTCACAAACCTGCAGAGTTATAAATAATAACTCTCGTCCACAAATATATTGAGGGAAGGCAAAGAAGAGGATTTGAAATCAAGGCAGAATTGCAGGAAACAGATTTCAGGAGGTAGATACGAATCGCCTTTAAAGCACATGAAAAGCGGCAAAACGTTGACAATGATGCCCTTGGCCAAAAAGGGCGTATGCGTTTTTTCCTGAATATATTCAGGAAAAAACGCATACGCCCTTTTTGGCCAACCAAGCCACCTGGAAAGGCAAATCAGCGCTACAAAGAAGTCTCGCTTCCCATCGGTCAAAAGGCCCATGCTGAAAAAAGTGTCAAAACCAGAAATGCAGGACAGGCCATGGAGAAATGGGAGCCTTGCTACACTGATGGGCGGGATGTAAATTGCCAAGAGCCACTCCGGAGAAGTGTCCGGTGAGTCCTGAAACATCTGAAAAACACAGCTTAGAGAGCATAGGGCACTTCCACTCATGGGGGTATAAATTGGGAAAATTAAAAATCAGCAAGACACAAGCACCCCAAAGTTTAGGGCTGCTCTGTTGACCAGGACCTCCACTTCATTCCACCTTAAATATCCCAGGAAAGAGAAAAATGGATAAAGAAGTTGTGGTCCTTATGTACATTGGAATATCACTCAGCCAGGAAATCAATGTCGTAAGGTTAGTAGCAGCATGATGAGTGGATTTAGGTACGACGATTCTAAGTGAAATAAGTCACACAGAAAAGGACACTTCTCATAAGGTATCACTGATAGAGGGAATGTAAAAACCGTTACACTTGAACTGAATTACAAAACAGAACAGAGTCACACATGCAGAAAACACACTATGGCTGCTTAACGGGAAAGGTGAGGTGGGGTGATACATAAAACAAGGGTATCAAATTAGCTCAGATACCGTTCCATAAACCCAATATGTAATAGACAAGACCTACTCCTTGCTCAGAGAACTGGACTCAACACGCCCTATTCACCGCACAAGAATATATCTGACTAATAATAATCGTAAAACCTATGTATTGATATCTCTCTGTTAGTGTGTCAAGTGGGTGTAAAGCGGCATAAACACAGCAGTGAAAAGCAGCTAAACCCCATTATAAAAATAAATTACTTTGAAACACCCATGAAACAAAGACAGTGAAAGAGAGAGAAATTCTTACACAATGCGTTCAGGGGCTGTGATGCAACCTGGATTGACCATATCTAGACCCACAGCTGGATGAGACATAAGGGTGGACACTCTTGGGGCTGAGAGGTTTGGTGAGGTTGGGTGAGCAAACGCAGACCCTTTAAAGGAATACTGCGTGGTACCCATCGCATGGGTCCCAAATCTCCAGGTTCAAGGGCATCTTCCTACATCAAAAACATGCATGAGAAACCCAGAAGATGGTACACCGTGTGATGGGGAAAGGTTTCTAAAACGCACCTCATTTCTCATCTCCTTGTGCCCGGGTTCGCCATTCCAGCCGCTTTACTAGCAAGCTCCCTACTTGGAGCATCAGCACCTTTAACCTCCTGTTCCATACAGGTTGCAATTTGTCCTGAGGATAAACGGGAAGACGTGGAACCAACGAGAGACTAGCTCTTGGTGTTGGGACAGGCACAGGTCACTCTATTTTCCCATCAGAAAGAAGAATTAACCACAGGCTCAGCCTGCCCCCCGGAACCAGAACAGGGTCTGAAGCCATTCTGCGATTTTGCGGCCAGCTCCCATAAAAACGAGTTGTAAAATGGAGGTTCAGGGCACTGCAATTCACAAACCTGCAGAGTTATAAATGATAACTCTCGTCCACAAATATATTGAGGGAAGGCAAAGGAGAGGATTTGAAATCAAGGCAGAATTGCAGGAAACAGATTTCAGGAGGTAGATACGAATCGCCTTTAAAGCACATGAAAAGCGGCAAAACGTTGACAATGATGCCCTTGGCCAAAAAGGGCGTATGCGTTTTTTCCTGAATATATTCAGGAAAAAACGCATACGCCCTTTTTGGCCAACCAAGCCACCTGGAAAGGCAAATCAGCGCTACAAAGAAGTCTCGCTTCCCATCGGTCAAAAGGCCCATGCTGAAAAAAGTGTCAAAACCAGAAATGCAGGACAGGCCATGGAGAAATGGGAGCCTTGCTACACTGATGGGCGGGATGTAAATTGCCAAGAGCCACTCCGGAGAAGTGTCCGGTGAGTCCTGAAACATCTGAAAAACACAGCTTAGAGAGCATAGGGCACTTCCACTCATGGGGGTATAAATTGGGAAAATTAAAAATCAGCAAGACACAAGCACCCCAAAGTTTAGGGCTGCTCTGTTGACCAGGACCTCCACTTCATTCCACCTTAAATATCCCAGGAAAGAGAAAAATGGATAAAGAAGTTGTGGTCCTTATGTACATTGGAATATCACTCAGCCAGGAAATCAATGTCGTAAGGTTAGTAGCAGCATGATGAGTGGATTTAGGTACGACGATTCTAAGTGAAATAAGTCACACAGAAAAGGACACTTCTCATAAGGTATCACTGATAGAGGGAATGTAAAAACCGTTACACTTGAACTGAATTACAAAACAGAACAGAGTCACACATGCAGAAAACACACTATGGCTGCTTAACGGGAAAGGTGAGGTGGGGTGATACATAAAACAAGGGTATCAAATTAGCTCAGATACCGTTCCATAAACCCAATATGTAATAGACAAGACCTACTCCTTGCTCAGAGAACTGGACTCAACACGCCCTATTCACCGCACAAGAATATATCTGACTAATAATAATCGTAAAACCTATGTATTGATATCTCTCTGTTAGTGTGTCAAGTGGGTGTAAAGCGGCATAAACACAGCAGTGAAAAGCAGCTAAACCCCATTATAAAAATAAATTACTTTGAAACACCCATGAAACAAAGACAGTGAAAGAGAGAGAAATTCTTACACAATGCGTTCAGGGGCTGTGATGCAACCTGGATTGACCATATCTAGACCCACAGCTGGATGAGACATAAGGGTGGACACTCTTGGGGCTGAGAGGTTTGGTGAGGTTGGGTGAGCAAACGCAGACCCTTTAAAGGAATACTGCGTGGTACCCATCGCATGGGTCCCAAATCTCCAGGTTCAAGGGCATCTTCCTACATCAAAAACATGCATGAGAAACCCAGAAGATGGTACACCGTGTGATGGGGAAAGGTTTCTAAAACGCACCTCATTTCTCATCTCCTTGTGCCCGGGTTCGCCATTCCAGCCGCTTTACTAGCAAGCTCCCTACTTGGAGCATCAGCACCTTTAACCTCCTGTTCCATACAGGTTGCAATTTGTCCTGAGGATAAACGGGAAGACGTGGAACCAACGAGAGACTAGCTCTTGGTGTTGGGACAGGCACAGGTCACTCTATTTTCCCATCAGAAAGAAGAATTAACCACAGGCTCAGCCTGCCCCCCGGAACCAGAACAGGGTCTGAAGCCATTCTGCGATTTTGCGGCCAGCTCCCATAAAAACGAGTTGTAAAATGGAGGTTCAGGGCACTGCAATTCACAAACCTGCAGAGTTATAAATGATAACTCTCGTCCACAAATATATTGAGGGAAGGCAAAGGAGAGGATTTGAAATCAAGGCAGAATTGCAGGAAACAGATTTCAGGAGGTAGATACGAATCGCCTTTAAAGCACATGAAAAGCGGCAAAACGTTGACAATGATGCCCTTGGCCAAAAAGGGCGTATGCGTTTTTTCCTGAATATATTCAGGAAAAAACGCATACGCCCTTTTTGGCCAACCAAGCCACCTGGAAAGGCAAATCAGCGCTACAAAGAAGTCTCGCTTCCCATCGGTCAAAAGGCCCATGCTGAAAAAAGTGTCAAAACCAGAAATGCAGGACAGGCCATGGAGAAATGGGAGCCTTGCTACACTGATGGGCGGGATGTAAATTGCCAAGAGCCACTCCGGAGAAGTGTCCGGTGAGTCCTGAAACATCTGAAAAACACAGCTTAGAGAGCATAGGGCACTTCCACTCATGGGGGTATAAATTGGGAAAATTAAAAATCAGCAAGACACAAGCACCCCAAAGTTTAGGGCTGCTCTGTTGACCAGGACCTCCACTTCATTCCACCTTAAATATCCCAGGAAAGAGAAAAATGGATAAAGAAGTTGTGGTCCTTATGTACATTGGAATATCACTCAGCCAGGAAATCAATGTCGTAAGGTTAGTAGCAGCATGATGAGTGGATTTAGGTACGACGATTCTAAGTGAAATAAGTCACACAGAAAAGGACACTTCTCATAAGGTATCACTGATAGAGGGAATGTAAAAACCGTTACACTTGAACTGAATTACAAAACAGAACAGAGTCACACATGCAGAAAACACACTATGGCTGCTTAACGGGAAAGGTGAGGTGGGGTGATACATAAAACAAGGGTATCAAATTAGCTCAGATACCGTTCCATAAACCCAATATGTAATAGACAAGACCTACTCCTTGCTCAGAGAACTGGACTCAACACGCCCTATTCACCGCACAAGAATATATCTGACTAATAATAATCGTAAAACCTATGTATTGATATCTCTCTGTTAGTGTGTCAAGTGGGTGTAAAGCGGCATAAACACAGCAGTGAAAAGCAGCTAAACCCCATTATAAAAATAAATTACTTTGAAACACCCATGAAACAAAGACAGTGAAAGAGAGAGAAATTCTTACACAATGCGTTCAGGGGCTGTGATGCAACCTGGATTGACCATATCTAGACGCACAGCTGGATGAGACATAAGGGTGGACACTCTTGGGGCTGAGAGGTTTGGTGAGGTTGGGTGAGCAAACGCAGACCCTTTAAAGGAATACTGCGTGGTACCCATCGCATGGGTCCCAAATCTCCAGGTTCAAGGGCATCTTCCTACATCAAAAACATGCATGAGAAACCCAGAAGATGGTACACCGTGTGATGGGGAAAGGTTTCTAAAACGCACCTCATTTCTCATCTCCTTGTGCCCGGGTTCGCCATTCCAGCCGCTTTACTAGCAAGCTCCCTACTTGGAGCATCAGCACCTTTAACCTCCTGTTCCATACAGGTTGCAATTTGTCCTGAGGATAAACGGGAAGACGTGGAACCAACGAGAGACTAGCTCTTGGTGTTGGGACAGGCACAGGTCACTCTATTTTCCCATCAGAAAGAAGAATTAACCACAGGCTCAGCCTGCCCCCCGGAACCAGAACAGGGCCTGAAGCCATTCTGCGATTTTGCGGCCAGCTCCCATAAAAACGAGTTGTAAAATGGAGGTTCAGGGCACTGCAATTCACAAACCTGCAGAGTTATTAATGATAACTCTCGTCCACAAATATATTTAGGGAAGGCAAAGAAGAGGATTTGAAATCAAGGCAGAATTGCAGGAAACAGATTTCAGGAGGTAGATACGAATCGCCTTTAAAGCACATGAAAAGCGGCAAAACGTTGACAATGATGCCCTTGGCCAAAAAGGGCGTATGCGTTTTTTCCTGAATATATTCAGGAAAAAACGCATACGCCCTTTTTGGCCAACCAAGCCACCTGGAAAGGCAAATCAGCGCTACAAAGAAGTCTCGCTTCCCATCGGTCAAAAGGGTCATGCTGAAAAAAGTGTCAAAACCAGAAATGCAGGACAGGCCATGGAGAAATGGGAGCCTTGCTACACTGATGGGCGGGATGTAAATTGCCAAGAGCCACTCCGGAGAAGTGTCCGGTGAGTCCTGAAACATCTGAAAAACACAGCTTAGAGAGCATAGGGCACTTCCACTCATGGGGGTATAAATTGGGAAAATTAAAAATCAGCAAGACACAAGCACCCCAAAGTTTAGGGCTGCTCTGTTGACCAGGACCTCCACTTCATTCCACCTTAAATATCCCAGGAAAGAGAAAAATGGATAAAGAAGTTGTGATCCTTATGTACAATGGAATATCACTCAGCCAGGAAATCAATGTCGTAAGGTTAGTAGCAGCATGATGAGAGGATTTAGGTACAACGATTCTAAGTGAAATAAGTCACACAGAAAAGGACACTTCTCATAAGGTATCACTGATAGAGGGAATGTAAAAACCGTTACACTTGAACTGAATTACAAAACAGAACAGAGTCACACATGCAGAAAACACACTATGGCTGCTTAACGGGAAAGGTGAGGTGGGGTGATACATAAAACAAGGGTATCAAATTAGCTCAGATACCGTTCCATAAACCCAATATGTAATAGACAAGACCTACTCCTTGCTCAGAGAACTGGACTCAACATGCCCTATTCACCGCATAAGAATATATCTGACTAATAATAATCGTAAAACCTATGTATTGATATCTCTCTGTTAGTGTGTCAAGTGGGTGTAAAGCGGCATAAACACAGCAGTGAAAAGCAGCTAAACCCCATTATAAAAAGAAATTACTTTAAAACACCCATGAAACAAAGACAGTGAAAGAGAGAGAAATTCTTACACAATGCGTTCAGGGGCTGTGATGCAACCTGGATTGACCATATCTAGACGCACAGCTGGATGAGACATAAGGGTGGACACTCTTGGGGCTGAGAGGTTTGGTGAGGTTGGGTGAGCAAACGCAGACCCTTTAAAGGAATACTGCGTGGTACCCATCGCATGGGTCCCAAATCTCCAGGTTCAAGGGCATCTTCCTACATCAAAAACATGCATGAGAAACCCAGAAGATGGTACACCGTGTGATGGGGAAAGGTTTCTAAAACGCACCTCATTTCTCATCTCCTTGTGCCCGGGTTCGCCATTCCAGCCGCTTTACTAGCAAGCTCCCTACTTGGAGCATCAGCACCTTTAACCTCCTGTTCCATACAGGTTGCAATTTGTCCTGAGGATAAACGGGAAGACGTGGAACCAACGAGAGACTAGCTCTTGGTGTTGGGACAGGCACAGGTCACTCTATTTTCCCATCAGAAAGAAGAATTAACCACAGGCTCAGCCTGCCCCCCGGAACCAGAACAGGGCCTGAAGCCATTCTGCGATTTTGCGGCCAGCTCCCATAAAAACGAGTTGTAAAATGGAGGTTCAGGGCACTGCAATTCACAAACCTGCAGAGTTATAAATGATAACTCTCGTCCACAAATATATTGAGGGAAGGCAAAGGAGAGGATTTGAAATCAAGGCAGAATTGCAGGAAACAGATTTCAGGAGGTAGATACGAATCGCCTTTAAAGCACATGAAAAGCGGCAAAACGTTGACAATGATGCCCTTGGCCAAAAAGGGCGTATGCGTTTTTTCCTGAATATATTCAGGAAAAAACGCATACGCCCTTTTTGGCCAACCAAGCCACCTGGAAAGGCAAATCAGCGCTACAAAGAAGTCTCGCTTCCCATCGGTCAAAAGGGTCATGCTGAAAAAAGTGTCAAAACCAGAAATGCAGGACAGGCCATGGAGAAATGGGAGCCTTGCTACACTGATGGGCGGGATGTAAATTGCCAAGAGCCACTCCGGAGAAGTGTCCGGTGAGTCCTGAAACATCTGAAAAACACAGCTTAGAGAGCATAGGGCACTTCCACTCATGGGGGTATAAATTGGGAAAATTAAAAATCAGCAAGACACAAGCACCCCAAAGTTTAGGGCTGCTCTGTTGACCAGGACCTCCACTTCATTCCACCTTAAATATCCCAGGAAAGAGAAAAATGGATAAAGAAGTTGTGATCCTTATGTACAATGGAATATCACTCAGCCAGGAAATCAATGTCGTAAGGTTAGTAGCAGCATGATGAGAGGATTTAGGTACAACGATTCTAAGTGAAATAAGTCACACAGAAAAGGACACTTCTCATAAGGTATCACTGATAGAGGGAATGTAAAAACCGTTACACTTGAACTGAATTACAAAACAGAACAGAGTCACACATGCAGAAAACACACTATGGCTGCTTAACGGGAAAGGTGAGGTGGGGTGATACATAAAACAAGGGTATCAAATTAGCTCAGATACCGTTCCATAAACCCAATATGTAATAGACAAGACCTACTCCTTGCTCAGAGAACTGGACTCAACATGCCCTATTCACCGCATAAGAATATATCTGACTAATAATAATCGTAAAACCTATGTATTGATATCTCTCTGTTAGTGTGTCAAGTGGGTGTAAAGCGGCATAAACACAGCAGTGAAAAGCAGCTAAACCCCATTATAAAAATAAATTACTTTAAAACACCCATGAAACAAAGACAGTGAAAGAGAGAGAAATTCTTACACAATGCGTTCAGGGGCTGTGATGCAACCTGGATTGACCATATCTAGACGCACAGCTGGATGAGACATAAGGGTGGACACTCTTGGGGCTGAGAGGTTTGGTGAGGTTGGGTGAGCAAACGCAGACCCTTTAAAGGAATACTGCGTGGTACCCATCGCATGGGTCCCAAATCTCCAGGTTCAAGGGCATCTTCCTACATCAAAAACATGCATGAGAAACCCAGAAGATGGTACACCGTGTGATGGGGAAAGGTTTCTAAAACGCACCTCATTTCTCATCTCCTTGTGCCCGGGTTCGCCATTCCAGCCGCTTTACTAGCAAGCTCCCTACTTGGAGCATCAGCACCTTTAACCTCCTGTTCCATACAGGTTGCAATTTGTCCTGAGGATAAACGGGAAGACGTGGAACCAACGAGAGACTAGCTCTTGGTGTTGGGACAGGCACAGGTCACTCTATTTTCCCATCAGAAAGAAGAATTAACCACAGGCTCAGCCTGCCCCCCGGAACCAGAACAGGGCCTGAAGCCATTCTGCGATTTTGCGGCCAGCTCCCATAAAAACGAGTTGTAAAATGGAGGTTCAGGGCACTGCAATTCACAAACCTGCAGAGTTATAAATGATAACTCTCGTCCACAAATATATTGAGGGAAGGCAAAGAAGAGGATTTGAAATCAAGGCAGAATTGCAGGAAACAGATTTCAGGAGGTAGATACGAATCGCCTTTAAAGCACATGAAAAGCGGCAAAACGTTGACAATGATGCCCTTGGCCAAAAAGGGCGTATGCGTTTTTTCCTGAATATATTCAGGAAAAAACGCATACGCCCTTTTTGGCCAACCAAGCCACCTGGAAAGGCAAATCAGCGCTACAAAGAAGTCTCGCTTCCCATCGGTCAAAAGGCCCATGCTGAAAAAAGTGTCAAAACCAGAAATGCAGGACAGGCCATGGAGAAATGGGAGCCTTGCTACACTGATGGGCGGGATGTAAATTGCCAAGAGCCACTCCGGAGAAGTGTCCGGTGAGTCCTGAAACATCTGAAAAACACAGCTTAGAGAGCATAGGGCACTTCCACTCATGGGGGTATAAATTGGGAAAATTAAAAATCAGCAAGACACAAGCACCCCAAAGTTTAGGGCTGCTCTGTTGACCAGGACCTCCACTTCATTCCACCTTAAATATCCCAGGAAAGAGAAAAATGGATAAAGAAGTTGTGATCCTTATGTACAATGGAATATCACTCAGCCATGAAATCAATGTCGTAAGGTTAGTAGCAGCATGATGAGAGGATTTAGGTACAACGATTCTAAGTGAAATAAGTCACACAGAAAAGGACACTTCTCATAAGGTATCACTGATAGAGGGAATGTAAAAACCGTTACACTTGAACTGAATTACAAAACAGAACAGAGTCACACATGCAGAAAACACACTATGGCTGCTTAACGGGAAAGGTGAGGTGGGGTGATACATAAAACAAGGGTATCAAATTAGCTCAGATACCGTTCCATAAACCCAATATGTAATAGACAAGACCTACTCCTTGCTCAGAGAACTGGACTCAACACGCCCTATTCACCGCACAAGAATATATCTGACTAATAATAATCGTAAAACCTATGTATTGATATCTCTCTGTTAGTGTGTCAAGTGGGTGTAAAGCGGCATAAACACAGCAGTGAAAAGCAGCTAAACCCCATTATAAAAATAAATTACTTTGAAACACCCATGAAACAAAGACAGTGAAAGAGAGAGAAATTCTTACACAATGCGTTCAGGGGCTGTGATGCAACCTGGATTGACCATATCTAGACCCACAGCTGGATGAGACATAAGGGTGGACACTCTTGGGGCTGAGAGGTTTGGTGAGGTTGGGTGAGCAAACGCAGACCCTTTAAAGGAATACTGCGTGGTACCCATCGCATGGGTCCCAAATCTCCAGGTTCAAGGGCATCTTCCTACATCAAAAACATGCATGAGAAACCCAGAAGATGGTACACCGTGTGATGGGGAAAGGTTTCTAAAACGCACCTCATTTCTCATCTCCTTGTGCCCGGGTTCGCCATTCCAGCCGCTTTAATAGCAAGCTCCCTACTTGGAGCATCAGCACCTTTAACCTCCTGTTCCATACAGGTTGCAATTTGTCCTGAGGATAAACGGGAAGACGTGGAACCAACGAGAGACTAGCTCTTGGTGTTGGGACAGGCACAGGTCACTCTATTTTCCCATCAGAAAGAAGAATTAACCACAGGCTCAGCCTGCCCCCCGGAACCAGAACAGGGCCTGAAGCCATTCTGCGATTTTGCGGCCAGCTCCCATAAAAACGAGTTGTAAAATGGAGGTTCAGGGCACTGCAATTCACAAACCTGCAGAGTTATAAATGATAACTCTCGTCCACAAATATATTGAGGGAAGGCAAAGAAGAGGATTTGAAATCAAGGCAGAATTGCAGGAAACAGATTTCAGGAGGTAGATACGAATCGCCTTTAAAGCACATGAAAAGCGGCAAAACGTTGACAATGATGCCCTTGGCCAAAAAGGGCGTATGCGTTTTTTCCTGAATATATTCAGGAAAAAACGCATACGCCCTTTTTGGCCAACCAAGCCACCTGGAAAGGCAAATCAGCGCTACAAAGAAGTCTCGCTTCCCATCGGTCAAAAGGCCCATGCTGAAAAAAGTGTCAAAACCAGAAATGCAGGACAGGCCATGGAGAAATGGGAGCCTTGCTACACTGATGGGCGGGATGTAAATTGCCAAGAGCCACTCCGGAGAAGTGTCCGGTGAGTCCTGAAACATCTGAAAAACACAGCTTAGAGAGCATAGGGCACTTCCACTCATGGGGGTATAAATTGGGAAAATTAAAAATCAGCAAGACACAAGCACCCCAAAGTTTAGGGCTGCTCTGTTGACCAGGACCTCCACTTCATTCCACCTTAAATATCCCAGGAAAGAGAAAAATGGATAAAGAAGTTGTGGTCCTTATGTACATTGGAATATCACTCAGCCAGGAAATCAATGTCGTAAGGTTAGTAGCAGCATGATGAGTGGATTTAGGTACGACGATTCTAAGTGAAATAAGTCACACAGAAAAGGACACTTCTCATAAGGTATCACTGATAGAGGGAATGTAAAAACCGTTACACTTGAACTGAATTACAAAACAGAACAGAGTCACACATGCAGAAAACACACTATGGCTGCTTAACGGGAAAGGTGAGGTGGGGTGATACATAAAACAAGGGTATCAAATTAGCTCAGATACCGTTCCATAAACCCAATATGTAATAGACAAGACCTACTCCTTGCTCAGAGAACTGGACTCAACACGCCCTATTCACCGCACAAGAATATATCTGACTAATAATAATCGTAAAACCTATGTATTGATATCTCTGTTAGTGTGTCAAGTGGGTGTAAAGCGGCATAAACACAGCAGTGAAAAGCAGCTAAACCCCATTATAAAAATAAATTACTTTGAAACACCCATGAAACAAAGACAGTGAAAGAGAGAGAAATTCTTACACAATGCGTTCAGGGGCTGTGATGCAACCTGGATTGACCATATCTAGACCCACAGCTGGATGAGACATAAGGGTGGACACTCTTGGGGCTGAGAGGTTTGGTGAGGTTGGGTGAGCAAACGCAGACCCTTTAAAGGAATACTGCGTGGTACCCATCGCATGGGTCCCAAATCTCCAGGTTCAAGGGCATCTTCCTACATCAAAAACATGCATGAGAAACCCAGAAGATGGTACACCGTGTGATGGGGAAAGGTTTCTAAAACGCACCTCATTTCTCATCTCCTTGTGCCCGGGTTCGCCATTCCAGCCGCTTTACTAGCAAGCTCCCTACTTGGAGCATCAGCACCTTTAACCTCCTGTTCCATACAGGTTGCAATTTGTCCTGAGGATAAACGGGAAGACGTGGAACCAACGAGAGACTAGCTCTTGGTGTTGGGACAGGCACAGGTCACTCTATTTTCCCATCAGAAAGAAGAATTAACCACAGGCTCAGCCTGCCCCCCGGAACCAGAACAGGGCCTGAAGCCATTCTGCGATTTTGCGGCCAGCTCCCATAAAAACGAGTTGTAAAATGGAGGTTCAGGGCACTGCAATTCACAAACCTGCAGAGTTATAAATGATAACTCTCGTCCACAAATATATTGAGGGAAGGCAAAGAAGAGGATTTGAAATCAAGGCAGAATTGCAGGAAACAGATTTCAGGAGGTAGATACGAATCGCCTTTAAAGCACATGAAAAGCGGCAAAACGTTGACAATGATGCCCTTGGCCAAAAAGGGCGTATGCGTTTTTTCCTGAATATATTCAGGAAAAAACGCATACGCCCTTTTTGGCCAACCAAGCCACCTGGAAAGGCAAATCAGCGCTACAAAGAAGTCTCGCTTCCCATCGGTCAAAAGGCCCATGCTGAAAAAAGTGTCAAAACCAGAAATGCAGGACAGGCCATGGAGAAATGGGAGCCTTGCTACACTGATGGGCGGGATGTAAATTGCCAAGAGCCACTCCGGAGAAGTGTCCGGTGAGTCCTGAAACATCTGAAAAACACAGCTTAGAGAGCATAGGGCACTTCCACTCATGGGGGTATAAATTGGGAAAATTAAAAATCAGCAAGACACAAGCACCCCAAAGTTTAGGGCTGCTCTGTTGACCAGGACCTCCACTTCATTCCACCTTAAATATCCCAGGAAAGAGAAAAATGGATAAAGAAGTTGTGGTCCTTATGTACATTGGAATATCACTCAGCCAGGAAATCAATGTCGTAAGGTTAGTAGCAGCATGATGAGTGGATTTAGGTACGACGATTCTAAGTGAAATAAGTCACACAGAAAAGGACACTTCTCATAAGGTATCACTGATAGAGGGAATGTAAAAACCGTTACACTTGAACTGAATTACAAAACAGAACAGAGTCACACATGCAGAAAACACACTATGGCTGCTTAACGGGAAAGGTGAGGTGGGGTGATACATAAAACAAGGGTATCAAATTAGCTCAGATACCGTTCCATAAACCCAATATGTAATAGACAAGACCTACTCCTTGCTCAGAGAACTGGACTCAACACGCCCTATTCACCGCACAAGAATATATCTGACTAATAATAATCGTAAAACCTATGTATTGATATCTCTCTGTTAGTGTGTCAAGTGGGTGTAAAGCGGCATAAACACAGCAGTGAAAAGCAGCTAAACCCCATTATAAAAATAAATTACTTTGAAACACCCATGAAACAAAGACAGTGAAAGAGAGAGAAATTCTTACACAATGCGTTCAGGGGCTGTGATGCAACCTGGATTGACCATATCTAGACCCACAGCTGGATGAGACATAAGGGTGGACACTCTTGGGGCTGAGAGGTTTGGTGAGGTTGGGTGAGCAAACGCAGACCCTTTAAAGGAATACTGCGTGGTACCCATCGCATGGGTCCCAAATCTCCAGGTTCAAGGGCATCTTCCTACATCAAAAACATGCATGAGAAACCCAGAAGATGGTACACCGTGTGATGGGGAAAGGTTTCTAAAACGCACCTCATTTCTCATCTCCTTGTGCCCGGGTTCGCCATTCCAGCCGCTTTACTAGCAAGCTCCCTACTTGGAGCATCAGCACCTTTAACCTCCTGTTCCATACAGGTTGCAATTTGTCCTGAGGATAAACGGGAAGACGTGGAACCAACGAGAGACTAGCTCTTGGTGTTGGGACAGGCACAGGTCACTCTATTTTCCCATCAGAAAGAAGAATTAACCACAGGCTCAGCCTGCCCCCCGGAACCAGAACAGGGCCTGAAGCCATTCTGCGATTTTGCGGCCAGCTCCCATAAAAACGAGTTGTAAAATGGAGGTTCAGGGCACTGCAATTCACAAACCTGCAGAGTTATAAATGATAACTCTCGTCCACAAATATATTGAGGGAAGGCAAAGAAGAGGATTTGAAATCAAGGCAGAATTGCAGGAAACAGATTTCAGGAGGTAGATACGAATCGCCTTTAAAGCACATGAAAAGCGGCAAAACGTTGACAATGATGCCCTTGGCCAAAAAGGGCGTATGCGTTTTTTCCTGAATATATTCAGGAAAAAACGCATACGCCCTTTTTGGCCAACCAAGCCACCTGGAAAGGCAAATCAGCGCTACAAAGAAGTCTCGCTTCCCATCGGTCAAAAGGCCCATGCTGAAAAAAGTGTCAAAACCAGAAATGCAGGACAGGCCATGGAGAAATGGGAGCCTTGCTACACTGATGGGCGGGATGTAAATTGCCAAGAGCCACTCCGGAGAAGTGTCCGGTGAGTCCTGAAACATCTGAAAAACACAGCTTAGAGAGCATAGGGCACTTCCACTCATGGGGGTATAAATTGGGAAAATTAAAAATCAGCAAGACACAAGCACCCCAAAGTTTAGGGCTGCTCTGTTGACCAGGACCTCCACTTCATTCCACCTTAAATATCCCAGGAAAGAGAAAAATGGATAAAGAAGTTGTGGTCCTTATGTACATTGGAATATCACTCAGCCAGGAAATCAATGTCGTAAGGTTAGTAGCAGCATGATGAGTGGATTTAGGTACGACGATTCTAAGTGAAATAAGTCACACAGAAAAGGACACTTCTCATAAGGTATCACTGATAGAGGGAATGTAAAAACCGTTACACTTGAACTGAATTACAAAACAGAACAGAGTCACACATGCAGAAAACACACTATGGCTGCTTAACGGGAAAGGTGAGGTGGGGTGATACATAAAACAAGGGTATCAAATTAGCTCAGATACCGTTCCATAAACCCAATATGTAATAGACAAGACCTACTCCTTGCTCAGAGAACTGGACTCAACACGCCCTATTCACCGCACAAGAATATATCTGACTAATAATAATCGTAAAACCTATGTATTGATATCTCTCTGTTAGTGTGTCAAGTGGGTGTAAAGCGGCATAAACACAGCAGTGAAAAGCAGCTAAACCCCATTATAAAAATAAATTACTTTGAAACACCCATGAAACAAAGACAGTGAAAGAGAGAGAAATTCTTACACAATGCGTTCAGGGGCTGTGATGCAACCTGGATTGACCATATCTAGACCCACAGCTGGATGAGACATAAGGGTGGACACTCTTGGGGCTGAGAGGTTTGGTGAGGTTGGGTGAGCAAACGCAGACCCTTTAAAGGAATACTGCGTGGTACCCATCGCATGGGTCCCAAATCTCCAGGTTCAAGGGCATCTTCCTACATCAAAAACATGCATGAGAAACCCAGAAGATGGTACACCGTGTGATGGGGAAAGGTTTCTAAAACGCACCTCATTTCTCATCTCCTTGTGCCCGGGTTCGCCATTCCAGCCGCTTTACTAGCAAGCTCCCTACTTGGAGCATCAGCACCTTTAACCTCCTGTTCCATACAGGTTGCAATTTGTCCTGAGGATAAACGGGAAGACGTGGAACCAACGAGAGACTAGCTCTTGGTGTTGGGACAGGCACAGGTCACTCTATTTTCCCATCAGAAAGAAGAATTAACCACAGGCTCAGCCTGCCCCCCGGAACCAGAACAGGGTCTGAAGCCATTCTGCGATTTTGCGGCCAGCTCCCATAAAAACGAGTTGTAAAATGGAGGTTCAGGGCACTGCAATTCACAAACCTGCAGAGTTATAAATGATAACTCTCGTCCACAAATATATTGAGGGAAGGCAAAGGAGAGGATTTGAAATCAAGGCAGAATTGCAGGAAACAGATTTCAGGAGGTAGATACGAATCGCCTTTAAAGCACATGAAAAGCGGCAAAACGTTGACAATGATGCCCTTGGCCAAAAAGGGCGTATGCGTTTTTTCCTGAATATATTCAGGAAAAAACGCATACGCCCTTTTTGGCCAACCAAGCCACCTGGAAAGGCAAATCAGCGCTACAAAGAAGTCTCGCTTCCCATCGGTCAAAAGGCCCATGCTGAAAAAAGTGTCAAAACCAGAAATGCAGGACAGGCCATGGAGAAATGGGAGCCTTGCTACACTGATGGGCGGGATGTAAATTGCCAAGAGCCACTCCGGAGAAGTGTCCGGTGAGTCCTGAAACATCTGAAAAACACAGCTTAGAGAGCATAGGGCACTTCCACTCATGGGGGTATAAATTGGGAAAATTAAAAATCAGCAAGACACAAGCACCCCAAAGTTTAGGGCTGCTCTGTTGACCAGGACCTCCACTTCATTCCACCTTAAATATCCCAGGAAAGAGAAAAATGGATAAAGAAGTTGTGGTCCTTATGTACATTGGAATATCACTCAGCCAGGAAATCAATGTCGTAAGGTTAGTAGCAGCATGATGAGTGGATTTAGGTACGACGATTCTAAGTGAAATAAGTCACACAGAAAAGGACACTTCTCATAAGGTATCACTGATAGAGGGAATGTAAAAACCGTTACACTTGAACTGAATTACAAAACAGAACAGAGTCACACATGCAGAAAACACACTATGGCTGCTTAACGGGAAAGGTGAGGTGGGGTGATACATAAAACAAGGGTATCAAATTAGCTCAGATACCGTTCCATAAACCCAATATGTAATAGACAAGACCTACTCCTTGCTCAGAGAACTGGACTCAACACGCCCTATTCACCGCACAAGAATATATCTGACTAATAATAATCGTAAAACCTATGTATTGATATCTCTCTGTTAGTGTGTCAAGTGGGTGTAAAGCGGCATAAACACAGCAGTGAAAAGCAGCTAAACCCCATTATAAAAATAAATTACTTTGAAACACCCATGAAACAAAGACAGTGAAAGAGAGAGAAATTCTTACACAATGCGTTCAGGGGCTGTGATGCAACCTGGATTGACCATATCTAGACGCACAGCTGGATGAGACATAAGGGTGGACACTCTTGGGGCTGAGAGGTTTGGTGAGGTTGGGTGAGCAAACGCAGACCCTTTAAAGGAATACTGCGTGGTACCCATCGCATGGGTCCCAAATCTCCAGGTTCAAGGGCATCTTCCTACATCAAAAACATGCATGAGAAACCCAGAAGATGGTACACCGTGTGATGGGGAAAGGTTTCTAAAACGCACCTCATTTCTCATCTCCTTGTGCCCGGGTTCGCCATTCCAGCCGCTTTACTAGCAAGCTCCCTACTTGGAGCATCAGCACCTTTAACCTCCTGTTCCATACAGGTTGCAATTTGTCCTGAGGATAAACGGGAAGACGTGGAACCAACGAGAGACTAGCTCTTGGTGTTGGGACAGGCACAGGTCACTCTATTTTCCCATCAGAAAGAAGAATTAACCACAGGCTCAGCCTGCCCCCCGGAACCAGAACAGGGCCTGAAGCCATTCTGCGATTTTGCGGCCAGCTCCCATAAAAACGAGTTGTAAAATGGAGGTTCAGGGCACTGCAATTCACAAACCTGCAGAGTTATTAATGATAACTCTCGTCCACAAATATATTTAGGGAAGGCAAAGAAGAGGATTTGAAATCAAGGCAGAATTGCAGGAAACAGATTTCAGGAGGTAGATACGAATCGCCTTTAAAGCACATGAAAAGCGGCAAAACGTTGACAATGATGCCCTTGGCCAAAAAGGGCGTATGCGTTTTTTCCTGAATATATTCAGGAAAAAACGCATACGCCCTTTTTGGCCAACCAAGCCACCTGGAAAGGCAAATCAGCGCTACAAAGAAGTCTCGCTTCCCATCGGTCAAAAGGCCCCATGCTGAAAAAAGTGTCAAAACCAGAAATGCAGGACAGGCCATGGAGAAAATGGGAGCCTTGCTACACTGATGGGCGGGATGTAAATTGCCAAGAGCCACTCCGGAGAAGTGTCCGGTGAGTCCTGAAACATCTGAAAAACACAGCTTAGAGAGCATAGGGCACTTCCACTCATGGGGGTATAAATTGGGAAAATTAAAAATCAGCAAGACACAAGCACCCCAAAGTTTAGGGCTGCTCTGTTGACCAGGACCTCCACTTCATTCCACCTTAAATATCCCAGGAAAGAGAAAAATGGATAAAGAAGTTGTGGTCCTTATGTACATTGGAATATCACTCAGCCAGGAAATCAATGTCGTAAGGTTAGTAGCAGCATGATGAGTGGATTTAGGTACGACGATTCTAAGTGAAATAAGTCACACAGAAAAGGACACTTCTCATAAGGTATCACTGATAGAGGGAATGTAAAAACCGTTACACTTGAACTGAATTACAAAACAGAACAGAGTCACACATGCAGAAAACACACTATGGCTGCTTAACGGGAAAAGGTGAGGTGGGGTGATACATAAAACAAGGGTATCAAATTAGCTCAGATACCGTTCCATAAACCAATATGTAATAGACAAGACCTACTCCTTGCTCAGAGAACTGGACTCAACACGCCCTATTCACCGCACAAGAATATATCTGACTAATAATAATCGTAAAACCTATGTATTGATATCTCTCTGTTAGTGTGTCAAGTGGGTGTAAAGCGGCATAAACACAGCAGTGAAAAGCAGCTAAACCCCATTATAAAAATAAATTACTTTGAAACACCCATGAAACAAAGACAGTGAAAGAGAGAGAAATTCTTACACAATGCGTTCAGGGGCTGTGATGCAACCTGGATTGACCATATCTAGACCCACAGCTGGATGAGACATAAGGGTGGGACACTCTTGGGGCTGAGAGGTTTGGTGAGGTTGGGTGAGCAAACGCAGACCCTTTAAAGGAATACTGCGTGGTACCCATCGCATGGGTCCCAAATCTCCAGGTTCAAGGGCATCTTCCTACATCAAAACATGCATGAGAAACCCAGAAGATGGTACACCGTGTGATGGGGAAAGGTTTCTAAAACGCACCTCATTTCTCATCTCCTTGTGCCCGGGTTCGCCATTCCAGCCGCTTTACTAGCAAGCTCCCTACTTGGAGCATCAGCACCTTTAACCTCCTGTTCCATACAGGTTGCAATTTGTCCTGAGGATAAACGGGAAGACGTGGAACCAACGAGAGACTAGCTCTTGGTGTTGGGACAGGCACAGGTCACTCTATTTTCCCATCAGAAAGAAGAATTAACCACAGGCTCAGCCTGCCCCCGGAACCAGAACAGGGCCTGAAGCCATTCTGCGATTTTGCGGCCAGCTCCCATAAAAACGAGTTGTAAAATGGAGGTTCAGGGCACTGCAATTCACAAACCTGCAGAGTTATTAATGATAACTCTCGTCCACAAATATATTTAGGGAAGGCAAAGAAGAGGATTTGAAATCAAGGCAGAATTGCAGGAAACAGATTTCAGGAGGTAGATACGAATCGCCTTTAAAGCACATGAAAAGCGGCAAAACGTTGACAATGATGCCCTTGGCCAAAAAGGGCGTATGCGTTTTTTCCTGAATATATTCAGGAAAAAACGCATACGCCCTTTTTGGCCAACCAAGCCACCTGGAAAGGCAAATCAGCGCTACAAAGAAGTCTCGCTTCCCATCGGTCAAAAGGCCCATGCTGAAAAAGTGTCAAAACCAGAAATGCAGGACAGGCCATGGAGAAATGGGAGCCTTGCTACACTGATGGGCGGGATGTAAATTGCCAAGAGCCACTCCGGAGAAGTGTCCGGTGAGTCCTGAAACATCTGAAAAACACAGCTTAGAGAGCATAGGGCACTTCCACTCATGGGGGTATAAATTGGGAAAATTAAAAATCAGCAAGACACAAGCACCCCAAAGTTTAGGGCTGCTCTGTTGACCAGGACCTCCACTTCATTCCACCTTAAATATCCCAGGAAAGAGAAAAATGGATAAAGAAGTTGTGGTCCTTATGTACATTGGAATATCACTCAGCCAGGAAATCAATGTCGTAAGGTTAGTAGCAGCATGATGAGTGGATTTAGGTACGACGATTCTAAGTGAAATAAGTCACACAGAAAAGGACACTTCTCATAAGGTATCACTGATAGAGGGAATGTAAAAACCGTTACACTTGAACTGAATTACAAAACAGACAGAGTCACACATGCAGAAAACACACTATGGCTGCTTAACGGGAAAGGTGAGGTGGGGTGATACATAAAACAAGGGTATCAAATTAGCTCAGATACCGTTCCATAAACCCAATATGTAATAGACAAGACCTACTCCTTGCTCAGAGAACTGGACTCAACACGCCCTATTCACCGCACAAGAATATATCTGACTAATAATAATCGTAAAACCTATGTATTGATATCTCTCTGTTAGTGTGTCAAGTGGGTGTAAAGCGGCATAAACACAGCAGTGAAAAGCAGCTAAACCCCATTATAAAAATAAATTACTTTGAAACACCCATGAAACAAAGACAGTGAAAGAGAGAGAAATTCTTACACAATGCGTTCAGGGGCTGTGATGCAACCTGGATTGACCATATCTAGACCCACAGCTGGATGAGACATAAGGGTGGACACTCTTGGGGCTGAGAGGTTTGGTGAGGTTGGGTGAGCAAACGCAGACCCTTTAAAGGAATACTGCGTGGTACCCATCGCATGGGTCCCAAATCTCCAGGTTCAAGGGCATCTTCCTACATCAAAAACATGCATGAGAAACCCAGAAGATGGTACACCGTGTGATGGGGAAAGGTTTCTAAAACGCACCTCATTTCTCATCTCCTTGTGCCCGGGTTCGCCATTCCAGCCGCTTTACTAGCAAGCTCCCTACTTGGAGCATCAGCACCTTTAACCTCCTGTTCCATACCAGGTTGCAATTTGTCCTGAGGATAAACGGGAAGACGTGGAACCAACGAGAGACTAGCTCTTGGTGTTGGGACAGGCACAGGTCACTCTATTTTCCCATCAGAAAGAAGAATTAACCACAGGCTCAGCCTGCCCCCCGGAACCAGAACAGGGGCCTGAAGCCATTCTGCGATTTTGCGGCCAGCTCCCATAAAAACGAGTTGTAAAATGGAGGTTCAGGGCACTGCAATTCACAAACCTGCAGAGTTATAAATGATAACTCTCGTCCACAAATATATTGAGGGAAGGCAAAGAAGAGGATTTGAAATCAAGGCAGAATTGCAGGAAACAGATTTCAGGAGGTAGATACGAATCGCCTTTAAAGCACATGAAAAGCGGCAAAACGTTGACAATGATGCCCTTGGCCAAAAAGGGCGTATGCGTTTTTTCCTGAATATATTCAGGAAAAAACGCATACGCCCTTTTTGGCCAACCAAGCCACCTGGAAAGGCAAATCAGCGCTACAAAGAAGTCTCGCTTCCCATCGGTCAAAAGGCCCATGCTGAAAAAAGTGTCAAAACCAGAAATGCAGGACAGGCCATGGAGAAATGGGAGCCTTGCTACACTGATGGGCGGGATGTAAATTGCCAAGAGCACTCCGGAGAAGTGTCCGGTGAGTCCTGAAACATCTGAAAAACACAGCTTAGAGAGCATAGGGCACTTCCACTCATGGGGGTATAAATTGGGAAAATTAAAAATCAGCAAGACACAAGCACCCCAAAGTTTAGGGCTGCTCTGTTGACCAGGACCTCCACTTCATTCCACCTTAAATATCCCAGGAAGAGAAAAATGGATAAAGAAGTTGTGGTCCTTATGTACATTGGAATATCACTCAGCCAGGAAATCAATGTCGTAAGGTTAGTAGCAGCATGATGAGTGGATTTAGGTACGACGATTCTAAGTGAAATAAGTCACACAGAAAAGGACACTTCTCATAAGGTATCACTGATAGAGGGAATGTAAAAACCGTTACACTTGAACTGAATTACAAAACAGAACAGAGTCACACATGCAGAAAACACACTATGGCTGCTTAACGGGAAAGGTGAGGTGGGGTGATACATAAAACAAGGGTATCAAATTAGCTCAGATACCGTTCCATAAACCCAATATGTAATAGACAAGACCTACTCCTTGCTCAGAGAACTGGACTCAACACGCCCTATTCACCGCACAAGAATATATCTGACTAATAATAATCGTAAAACCTATGTATTGATATCTCTGTTAGTGTGTCAAGTGGGTGTAAAGCGGCATAAACACAGCAGTGAAAAGCAGCTAAACCCCATTATAAAAATAAATACTTTGAAACACCCATGAAACAAAGACAGTGAAAGAGAGAGAAATTCTTACACAATGCGTTCAGGGGCTGTGATGCAACCTGGATTGACCATATCTAGACCCACAGCTGGATGAGACATAAGGGTGGACACTCTTGGGGGCTGAGAGGTTTGGTGAGGTTGGGTGAGCAAACGCAGACCCTTTAAAGGAATACTGCGTGGTACCCATCGCATGGGTCCCAAATCTCCAGGTTCAAGGGCATCTTCCTACATCAAAAACATGCATGAGAAACCCAGAAGATGGTACACCGTGTGATGGGGAAAGGTTTCTAAAACGCACCTCATTTCTCATCTCCTTGTGCCCGGGTTCGCCATTCCAGCCGCTTTACTAGCAAGCTCCCTACTTGGAGCATCAGCACCTTTAACCTCCTGTTCCATACAGGTTGCAATTTGTCCTGAGGATAAACGGGAAGACGTGGAACCAACGAGAGACTAGCTCTTGGTGTTGGGACAGGCACAGGTCACTCTATTTTCCCATCAGAAAGAAGAATTAACCACAGGCTCAGCCTGCCCCCCGGAACCAGAACAGGGCCTGAAGCCATTCTGCGATTTTGCGGCCAGCTCCCATAAAAACGAGTTGTAAAATGGAGGTTCAGGGCACTGCAATTCACAAACCTGCAGAGTTATAAATGATAACTCTCGTCCACAAATATATTGAGGGAAGGCAAAGAAGAGGATTTGAAATCAAGGCAGAATTGCAGGAAACAGATTTCAGGAGGTAGATACGAATCGCCTTTAAAGCACATGAAAAGCGGCAAAACGTTGACAATGATGCCCTTGGCCAAAAAGGGCGTATGCGTTTTTTCCTGAATATATTCAGGAAAAAACGCATACGCCCTTTTTGGCCAACCAAGCCACCTGGAAAGGCAAATCAGCGCTACAAAGAAGTCTCGCTTCCCATCGGTCAAAGGCCCATGCTGAAAAAAGTGTCAAAACCAGAAATGCAGGACAGGCCATGGAGAAATGGGAGCCTTGCTACACTGATGGGCGGGATGTAAATTGCCAAGAGCCACTCCGGAGAAGTGTCCGGTGAGTCCTGAAACATCTGAAAAACACAGCTTAGAGAGCATAGGGCACTTCCACTCATGGGGGTATAAATTGGGAAAATTAAAATCAGCAAGACACAAGCACCCCAAAGTTTAGGCTGCTCTGTTGACCAGGACCTCCACTTCATTCCACCTTAAATATCCCAGGAAAGAGAAAAATGGATAAAGAAGTTGTGGTCCTTATGTACATTGGAATATCACTCAGCCAGGAAATCAATGTCGTAAGGTTAGTAGCAGCATGATGAGTGGATTTAGGTACGACGATTCTAAGTGAAATAAGTCACACAGAAAAGGACACTTCTCATAAGGTATCACTGATAGAGGGAATGTAAAAACCGTTACACTTGAACTGAATTACAAAACAGAACAGAGTCACACATGCAGAAAACACACTATGGCTGCTTAACGGGAAAGGTGAGGTGGGGTGATACATAAAACAAGGGTATCAAATTAGCTCAGATACCGTTCCATAAACCCAATATGTAATAGACAAGACCTACTCCTTGCTCAGAGAACTGGACTCAACACGCCCTATTCACCGCACAAGAATATATCTGACTAATAATAATCGTAAAACCTATGTATTGATATCTCTCTGTTAGTGTGTCAAGTGGGTGTAAAGCGGCATAAACACAGCAGTGAAAAGCAGCTAAACCCCATTATAAAAATAAATTACTTTGAAACACCCATGAAACAAAGACAGTGAAAGAGAGAGAAATTCTTACACAATGCGTTCAGGGGCTGTGATGCAACCTGGATTGACCATATCTAGACGCACAGCTGGATGAGACATAAGGGTGGACACTCTTGGGGCTGAGAGGTTTGGTGAGGTTGGGTGAGCAAACGCAGACCCTTTAAAGGAATACTGCGTGGTACCCATCGCATGGGTCCCAAATCTCCAGGTTCAAGGGCATCTTCCTACATCAAAAACATGCATGAGAAACCCAGAAGATGGTACACCGTGTGATGGGGAAAGGTTTCTAAAACGCACCTCATTTCTCATCTCCTTGTGCCCGGGTTCGCCATTCCAGCCGCTTTACTAGCAAGCTCCCTACTTGGAGCATCAGCACCTTTAACCTCCTGTTCCATACAGGTTGCAATTTGTCCTGAGGATAAACGGGAAGACGTGGAACCAACGAGAGACTAGCTCTTGGTGTTGGGACAGGCACAGGTCACTCTATTTTCCCATCAGAAAGAAGAATTAACCACAGGCTCAGCCTGCCCCCCGGAACCAGAACAGGGCCTGAAGCCATTCTGCGATTTTGCGGCCAGCTCCCATAAAAACGAGTTGTAAAATGGAGGTTCAGGGCACTGCAATTCACAAACCTGCAGAGTTATTAATGATAACTCTCGTCCACAAATATATTTAGGGAAGGCAAAGAAGAGGATTTGAAATCAAGGCAGAATTGCAGGAAACAGATTTCAGGAGGTAGATACGAATCGCCTTTAAAGCACATGAAAAGCGGCAAAACGTTGACAATGATGCCCTTGGCCAAAAAGGGCGTATGCGTTTTTTCCTGAATATATTCAGGAAAAAACGCATACGCCCTTTTTGGCCAACCAAGCCACCTGGAAAGGCAAATCAGCGCTACAAAGAAGTCTCGCTTCCCATCGGTCAAAAGGCCCATGCTGAAAAAAGTGTCAAAACCAGAAATGCAGGACAGGCCATGGAGAAATGGGAGCCTTGCTACACTGATGGGCGGGATGTAAATTGCCAAGAGCCACTCCGGAGAAGTGTCCGGTGAGTCCTGAAACATCTGAAAAACACAGCTTAGAGAGCATAGGGCACTTCCACTCATGGGGGTATAAATTGGGAAAATTAAAAATCAGCAAGACACAAGCACCCCAAAGTTTAGGGCTGCTCTGTTGACCAGGACCTCCACTTCATTCCACCTTAAATATCCCAGGAAAGAGAAAAATGGATAAAGAAGTTGTGGTCCTTATGTACATTGGAATATCACTCAGCCAGGAAATCAATGTCGTAAGGTTAGTAGCAGCATGATGAGTGGATTTAGGTACGACGATTCTAAGTGAAATAAGTCACACAGAAAAGGACACTTCTCATAAGGTATCACTGATAGAGGGAATGTAAAAACCGTTACACTTGAACTGAATTACAAAACAGAACAGAGTCACACATGCAGAAAACACACTATGGCTGCTTAACGGGAAAGGTGAGGTGGGGTGATACATAAAACAAGGGTATCAAATTAGCTCAGATACCGTTCCATAAACCCAATATGTAATAGACAAGACCTACTCCTTGCTCAGAGAACTGGACTCAACACGCCCTATTCACCGCACAAGAATATATCTGACTAATAATAATCGTAAAACCTATGTATTGATATCTCTCTGTTAGTGTGTCAAGTGGGTGTAAAGCGGCATAAACACAGCAGTGAAAAGCAGCTAAACCCCATTATAAAAATAAATTACTTTGAAACACCCATGAAACAAAGACAGTGAAAGAGAGAGAAATTCTTACACAATGCGTTCAGGGGCTGTGATGCAACCTGGATTGACCATATCTAGACCCACAGCTGGATGAGACATAAGGGTGGACACTCTTGGGGCTGAGAGGTTTGGTGAGGTTGGGTGAGCAAACGCAGACCCTTTAAAGGAATACTGCGTGGTACCCATCGCATGGGTCCCAAATCTCCAGGTTCAAGGGCATCTTCCTACATCAAAAACATGCATGAGAAACCCAGAAGATGGTACACCGTGTGATGGGGAAAGGTTTCTAAAACGCACCTCATTTCTCATCTCCTTGTGCCCGGGTTCGCCATTCCAGCCGCTTTACTAGCAAGCTCCCTACTTGGAGCATCAGCACCTTTAACCTCCTGTTCCATACAGGTTGCAATTTGTCCTGAGGATAAACGGGAAGACGTGGAACCAACGAGAGACTAGCTCTTGGTGTTGGGACAGGCACAGGTCACTCTATTTTCCCATCAGAAAGAAGAATTAACCACAGGCTCAGCCTGCCCCCCGGAACCAGAACAGGGCCTGAAGCCATTCTGCGATTTTGCGGCCAGCTCCCATAAAAACGAGTTGTAAAATGGAGGTTCAGGGCACTGCAATTCACAAACCTGCAGAGTTATTAATGATAACTCTCGTCCACAAATATATTTAGGGAAGGCAAAGAAGAGGATTTGAAATCAAGGCAGAATTGCAGGAAACAGATTTCAGGAGGTAGATACGAATCGCCTTTAAAGCACATGAAAAGCGGCAAAACGTTGACAATGATGCCCTTGGCCAAAAAGGGCGTATGCGTTTTTCCTGAATATATTCAGGAAAAAACGCATACGCCCTTTTTGGCCAACCAAGCCACCTGGAAAGGCAAATCAGCGCTACAAAGAAGTCTCGCTTCCCATCGGTCAAAAGGCCCATGCTGAAAAAAGTGTCAAAACCAGAAATGCAGGACAGGCCATGGAGAAATGGGAGCCTTGCTACACTGATGGGCGGATGTAAATTGCCAAGAGCCACTCCGGAGAAGTGTCCGGTGAGTCCTGAAACATCTGAAAACACAGCTTAGAGAGCATAGGGCACTTCCACTCATGGGGGTATAAATTGGGAAAATTAAAAATCAGCAAGACACAAGCACCCCAAAGTTTAGGGCTGCTCTGTTGACCAGGACCTCCACTTCATTCCACCTTAAATATCCCAGGAAAGAGAAAAATGGATAAAGAAGTTGTGGTCCTTATGTACATTGGAATATCACTCAGCCAGGAAATCAATGTCGTAAGGTTAGTAGCAGCATGATGAGTGGATTTAGGTACGACGATTCTAAGTGAAATAAGTCACACAGAAAAGGACACTTCTCATAAGGTATCACTGATAGAGGGAATGTAAAAACCGTTACACTTGAACTGAATTACAAAACAGAACAGAGTCACACATGCAGAAAACACACTATGGCTGCTTAACGGGAAAGGTGAGGTGGGGTGATACATAAAACAAGGGTATCAAATTAGCTCAGATACCGTTCCATAAACCCAATATGTAATAGACAAGACCTACTCCTTGCTCAGAGAACTGGACTCAACACGCCCTATTCACCGCACAAGAATATATCTGACTAATAATAATCGTAAAACCTATGTATTGATATCTCTCTGTTAGTGTGTCAAGTGGGTGTAAAGCGGCATAAACACAGCAGTGAAAAGCAGCTAAACCCCATTATAAAAATAAATTACTTTGAAACACCCATGAAACAAAGACAGTGAAAGAGAGAGAAATTCTTACACAATGCGTTCAGGGGCTGTGATGCAACCTGGATTGACCATATCTAGACCCACAGCTGGATGAGACATAAGGGTGGACACTCTTGGGGCTGAGAGGTTTGGTGAGGTTGGGTGAGCAAACGCAGACCCTTTAAAGGAATACTGCGTGGTACCCATCGCATGGGTCCCAAATCTCCAGGTTCAAGGGCATCTTCCTACATCAAAAACATGCATGAGAAACCCAGAAGATGGTACACCGTGTGATGGGGAAAGGTTTCTAAAACGCACCTCATTTCTCATCTCCTTGTGCCCGGGTTCGCCATTCCAGCCGCTTTACTAGCAAGCTCCCTACTTGGAGCATCAGCACCTTTAACCTCCTGTTCCATACAGGTTGCAATTTGTCCTGAGGATAAACGGGAAGACGTGGAACCAACGAGAGACTAGCTCTTGGTGTTGGGACAGGCACAGGTCACTCTATTTTCCCATCAGAAAGAAGAATTAACCACAGGCTCAGCCTGCCCCCCGGAACCAGAACAGGGTCTGAAGCCATTCTGCGATTTTGCGGCCAGCTCCCATAAAAACGAGTTGTAAAATGGAGGTTCAGGGCACTGCAATTCACAAACCTGCAGAGTTATAAATGATAACTCTCGTCCACAAATATATTGAGGGAAGGCAAAGGAGAGGATTTGAAATCAAGGCAGAATTGCAGGAAACAGATTTCAGGAGGTAGATACGAATCGCCTTTAAAGCACATGAAAAGCGGCAAAACGTTGACAATGATGCCCTTGGCCAAAAAGGGCGTATGCGTTTTTCCTGAATATATTCAGGAAAAACGCATACGCCCTTTTTGGCCAACCAAGCCACCTGGAAAGGCAAATCAGCGCTACAAAGAAGTCTCGCTTCCCATCGGTCAAAAGGCCCATGCTGAAAAAAGTGTCAAAACCAGAAATGCAGGACAGGCCATGGAGAAATGGGAGCCTTGCTACACTGATGGGCGGGATGTAAATTGCCAAGAGCCACTCCGGAGAAGTGTCCGGTGAGTCCTGAAACATCTGAAAAACACAGCTTAGAGAGCATAGGGCACTTCCACTCATGGGGGTATAAATTGGGAAAATTAAAAATCAGCAAGACACAAGCACCCCAAAGTTTAGGGCTGCTCTGTTGACCAGGACCTCCACTTCATTCCACCTTAAATATCCCAGGAAAGAGAAAAATGGATAAAGAAGTTGTGGTCCTTATGTACATTGGAATATCACTCAGCCAGGAAATCAATGTCGTAAGGTTAGTAGCAGCATGATGAGTGGATTTAGGTACGACGATTCTAAGTGAAATAAGTCACACAGAAAAGGACACTTCTCATAAGGTATCACTGATAGAGGGAATGTAAAAACCGTTACACTTGAACTGAATTACAAAACAGAACAGAGTCACACATGCAGAAAACACACTATGGCTGCTTAACGGGAAAGGTGAGGTGGGGTGATACATAAAACAAGGGTATCAAATTAGCTCAGATACCGTTCCATAAACCCAATATGTAATAGACAAGACCTACTCCTTGCTCAGAGAACTGGACTCAACACGCCCTATTCACCGCACAAGAATATATCTGACTAATAATAATCGTAAAACCTATGTATTGATATCTCTCTGTTAGTGTGTCAAGTGGGTGTAAAGCGGCATAAACACAGCAGTGAAAAGCAGCTAAACCCCATTATAAAAATAAATTACTTTGAAACACCCATGAAACAAAGACAGTGAAAGAGAGAGAAATTCTTACACAATGCGTTCAGGGGCTGTGATGCAACCTGGATTGACCATATCTAGACCCACAGCTGGATGAGACATAAGGGTGGACACTCTTGGGGCTGAGAGGTTTGGTGAGGTTGGGTGAGCAAACGCAGACCCTTTAAAGGAATACTGCGTGGTACCCATCGCATGGGTCCCAAATCTCCAGGTTCAAGGGCATCTTCCTACATCAAAAACATGCATGAGAAACCCAGAAGATGGTACACCGTGTGATGGGGAAAGGTTTCTAAAACGCACCTCATTTCTCATCTCCTTGTGCCCGGGTTCGCCATTCCAGCCGCTTTACTAGCAAGCTCCCTACTTGGAGCATCAGCACCTTTAACCTCCTGTTCCATACAGGTTGCAATTTGTCCTGAGGATAAACGGGAAGACGTGGAACCAACGAGAGACTAGCTCTTGGTGTTGGGACAGGCACAGGTCACTCTATTTTCCCATCAGAAAGAAGAATTAACCACAGGCTCAGCCTGCCCCCCGGAACCAGAACAGGGCCTGAAGCCATTCTGCGATTTTGCGGCCAGCTCCCATAAAAACGAGTTGTAAAATGGAGGTTCAGGGCACTGCAATTCACAAACCTGCAGAGTTATTAATGATAACTCTCGTCCACAAATATATTTAGGGAAGGCAAAGAAGAGGATTTGAAATCAAGGCAGAATTGCAGGAAACAGATTTCAGGAGGTAGATACGAATCGCCTTTAAAGCACATGAAAAGCGGCAAAACGTTGACAATGATGCCCTTGGCCAAAAAGGGCGTATGCGTTTTTTCCTGAATATATTCAGGAAAAAACGCATACGCCCTTTTTGGCCAACCAAGCCACCTGGAAAGGCAAATCAGCGCTACAAAGAAGTCTCGCTTCCCATCGGTCAAAAGGGTCATGCTGAAAAAAGTGTCAAAACCAGAAATGCAGGACAGGCCATGGAGAAATGGGAGCCTTGCTACACTGATGGGCGGGATGTAAATTGCCAAGAGCCAC